>NW_019213704.1:0-169761 GCF_002532875.2 Varroa jacobsoni
CGGCCAAAGCTAATACTAAGAAAATTCCCGTCGTATCAAAGGTACGCGCTTCGTCTACTTTGTGTTATGCTTTAATTTTAATAAACCGTAAAATACACGCAATATCACTACATTCGAATCTCTGGTGGGCGAACAAACGGCTTCCGCTTCTATTCGGAGCAAACTAAGCTACGTTTGCATAACATGTATTATAAAACTAAACATTTTTCATAGGATAAACAATTTTCAGTAGACTAGGCAACCTATCCACAGACGGCCGCCTAATGGAGATGAGACAGTCGGTAAGAACAATTTCCCTGATTTCCTCTTCGTTTGAACAGCAGCCTACAATAGGACTATCCACAAGCAACGGAGGGAAGGAACACACATGAGACACAAACGACAAGATTATGTTCGGTCTTCGCAGTCAGCGGTTCGTCAGAAGAAGTTGAATTTCCTTGAATAGCAATGGCTTCTCCCTTCTATTTTCGAATTTGCTTATATGCGATGCGTACCGCTCGGACCACGGAAGTTTTTTCTTCGTACCCTTGATCTTATGCTCACTTTTCTTGGCCCTGGCGCTTCTATCCGATGGTTCCTACTAGTAGGAGGGTAGTAGCTTCAGATTCTCTCGTCCTCAAAGGAACAGAGGGAAACACAGGGTGATAGAGAGAAAGAGAGAGGTAAGGCCAAAAATGCACGAAATTAACGCGCATCACAGGGCGACTAGGTGGTTCCTTTCTAGCCCTTGGTATGTTTCCGGCTCAAGCAGTCACTGCCAGTGATACGCGTACGCCTTACGCACGCACCCTCCTGATCAAGCGCTACCCTGTTTTTCCCGAGATAGGACGTCCAAATCTGGTTTGTTGGTGAAATATCGCTGCATTTTAGTGATTGGACCGAAGAAGTGCGACGAGGGCCTGCCTGTGATGTGCCCGTGGGGTGAAGCGGTAAGGAAACAGAGAGTGGAGAAGCCACATGACGCACACACTACGCTGAAACTCGTAAGCCTACAGACGGCGAGCATATTTCCCCATTTTGAGCCTTGCCCAACAATCCGCCAATCCCACGATCCCCGGCGGCGGTAACCACTCAACCCATATTGTCTGTTTCGGCTTCACGTCCATTAAGGGCAAAACTGCGAATGTGCGAGTGATACTCTTCAACTACTACCCCCTCTTCTCGTTTCCTCTCATTCCAAAAACCTAAACCCTACGACATTCTTTGGCTTGCCCCATTTCAATAACCCAAACTCGTTATGCATCCATCCCTGTTATAACCCCTAAAGTCGCGTTACCCGCGGGTTCACAGAACCCGAAAAACGGTCTCATCATATTTCAGCTTTATCCATTCATCGCTTTTACCCTACGCCGCCGGTAAGGTTGCACCGGCAAGGCTCATGTCTCTCGCCATATCTTCCTGTCTCTCATGATACGACAGCATAACTGAGAGTTATTCTCAAAATGAAATATTCGGAATTTGCTGGTCTGTTCTCCGGTAAAAGTTGGCAATAGTCGATCTGTACACTACCAGGATAACGGTGTATGAGTCCTGTCTCTTGTACGGTAAGTATCATATAAGTGTGCATATCGCCGCCACCGCCGGTCGTTGTCGACATGATCGTTGTGGTACTCGAGGTCTCATTTTCCTATAAGGAACCTCATCTTCTCTTTTTACTCGAAAGTTTCCTAGTGTGTGGCCCTAGTGTGACACCAAACAGTGTGTGGAGGACAAATAAAGAGCGAGATGAAGAGACATAAAGGAGTCTGCAATACAGAAATGCTAGATTCGTTTGCCATTACCCGTATACCGCCCGCCGCTTTGCGTATGCAAGCTGCCCTTTAACCCATGTAAATCGCCTACCCGTTCAGACGTAAGAGAAAGCCGCGAGAAGAACGATTTATCCCTGTAATCTATACATAACAAGGAGATGTGGAATACAGATGCGACTCTTTCCACCATCAGACAGGGCCCAATTGCTCGCAAAGAAACTGCAGACTATTCTATACTCATTTCTCTAACAGTTTGAAGTCCGGAATCTGACTGAAGTGTGCAAATTATAAGAACGCGAGGCGATTGAAAACGATGAAATTACCGGTGAGAATGGAAAAAACGTAGACTGAAATGGCGCGGTCGTTTACCTGAAGGTGATCTGCGGTTAGGCTTTCACAAGGATCTGACCCATAGCGTATTCCAACCTCCACATCGTTTCTTGAGCATAATGTTACTATGGAGACGACTGCTAAACAAAACGTACGCAGATGAAACAGTAAACTAACTATGACATTCGTACAATATTAGGTTGAAGCCAAAAAAGGCGCTAATGTCGGGTCGGCTGATTCCTTTCTGGGATACGATGACGTATGCTTTTCTTCTTCTCACCGCAATTAATGAATTAATGGTACATAAGCCAGTACCTATTGCAGGCGCATCACTTGGCACAACTTAATATAATTTTTTTCTAATTTATTCTCTATATTAGATTTAGCTCTTAGTAAAACATTTCTTTTGAGAACTCATTTATAAGCTTGATTCAAATGAGTTTTCTCAAGAGCCCCCGCTATGATTGTTGTACGTGTGCCCTGTTGTATCCAAGGGGCTGTTGTCGTCAGAAATGGCCATTGGCTACGTTCAGTCATATACACCCCGAAATGAATGCATATCCGACTTGGTCTTTTTTACAATCGCTAGCGGTACCGAGATAAAAATAGTTCTGCGTTAATTCAGAGGCAAACGTGCAGTAAGCGGTACTAGGTTTAGTTTAATCGCCTCAGCACCGGAGACTTCAGTTCGAACGGCAAACCACAATTCGAATGGTCGCATTAAATAAACGACAGCGACAATGAGGCAAATACGGCGCAGTCGACCCGAGAGCTCTCCGCACAGCCCAGGATTAACCCAGACGACTGTTGTCAGCCGTGTCAAAGATCAAAAATGTATGTAAATGAATCATCTACTAACTCAGTAAAAACGACAAAGAAAAGCCGTCCTATAGTGTGGATTTCGTCACTAGCGTAACGGAAGGGAAATTAATTTCTATACGTGAGCATCAGCAACGGTCAGAGATTGATCTTTTACGATGCTTCTAAATCCAAACTAGACTGGTAAGATTCCTTTTGTTCGACACCAGGAAAAGATGCTCTTAATTAAAAACTGCACCTTCCCATACAGTAAAATGAAAAGGAAATGGTATATTATAAGCTACTCGAGCTCCATGAAAGAATTATCACAAATCAGCTCATCCATCTGAGCCACGAATTTGACAGAAAAGCTCTTGGACTAGTAAAAACCAACAAAAAGTGACACTTTTACATGACAAAGCTCTGTCGCATACAGCTTTGATTATCCAGAGGCCATCAATGGATCTCCCATGGCAAACTCTGCTCAGTCCAGCGTGCAGTCCAGACACCCCTCCATCTTCTTTCGGTCAATACAACATAGACAGAAAACCAAACATCTCAGAACAGAGGCCGAAGTCCGCAAGTGAACCGACGAATGGATCGCTTCCAATGAATGAATGAATGAAGAAACCTTTTTAGCCCGCGATACACAACAACTATGGAAATGATGGGGTAAAATCGTCGGAAGCGACAGGCACTACTTTGACTACAATGTAATAATAGCTCGTTTAGAAGCTGCAACAAATGAAAGCAACTAAAAACAAGGCGACCTCTTTGCTTAACCCAATTTTCAGTTTTTTTCAGTTAGGAGGTATTCTCCGTTTTTCTCAACAACACTGATCTTGATCTTCCAAACGTTTTCTACGTACACTGCGTCATCGAATATCACTTCACCGCCATGGGGGGAAAATCAAATGATTCGCGCGAACCGTTAACACGAACCACTTTCTGTCCTGGCAATACCAAAAACATGCTATTGGAAGTCTAAGCGAAATTCGTACAACTAATAGCATGAGGTACTTAGCTATATTAGAAGAACATAGAGGATTTGATAAAGCCATCGTAATGGTAACCACCCCACCAGCTTCGCTTGTGCAAGGGAATAATTTACTATTTCTCAGCGGGATCATTTCGAGCTGTATGAAACAGCCTTCTGTCTTTGAGAGTAGTGGATCCGCGATGATGAAAAGTTAGGATGGTAAAGACAACAGCAAAGGCGAAGTTCCAGGCCTAGTGGAATTGGGGGTGGAATGAAACCCTGTTGAGTTGTATTAGTAACGTCTGTGATACTCGCATACCCCGGAAGTCTCAGATAATCGGGATCGACTCTCGACAGGGCTTGGCTATGATTCCAGCTAGCTACTCGTTATATAGACAGATAAATCAGAAGACCGTCGTGTGCTAACGCCTACGGCCGGCGTCAATAACAATATCTTTCAGATTGTCTCCTAGATGTCGAATAGTTTGAGTTGAAGAGTGTAGCGATGCCGGAAGGGGTGCAAAAAATTCAATAAGAACAACCTGATGACAAAGACCAAAAATCCGGCAAAGCAGTAGCTGTTCATAGATTTTCTATCCATCGCTACGTATAAGCGTCGTTTGATTTAACAGTTGATTTGAATTCATTGGCCAAGGACTACAATAAAATACACAGACATACTAAATCAGGAGACGACTGGTGGTTCACGATGAAATTTTTAACCTCCCAATTAGAGCACTGTCCTCTGCCAGTGTTGCAGAGACTGTAAATAGTAATGTGCCCCGAATGCGCTAAACCCTCAAAATCTACTACCACCTGCCGGCTGAGTCTTGATCTCATCCATACTATTATATTCCAGAGTTGTTACTGCTGATGGTAAGTATGTCTTGACAGTAAAATCTGCCCTATTTTGTTCGTTATGTTAGAAGCTAGATTCTGCAATGCAGCGCTAACTCAAATGGAGCAGGGGTACGCTTGTACATATACTTATCTTGTCAAGAGTCAAAAAGTGAAAGGGGATTTGATTCAAGACTCCACCGACGGTTTTTTTAGTACCATTATTATTATATATATTTGTCACTATTATCTGTAAATCCTGAATAAAAGCTATGCAGGCTTTCACACCTTTTTAGGCGGACCTAAACTTTGCTTTTCATCATACGGGTTGATTTTTTGTGTTCTACTACTATTTTTTGTGTTCAGAATCAGTGATTACTTATCATCATATACATACTCGACTGTTATACATAGGAGCTTTCAAAATTATCTCCTCACTCTATTGTGGATTGTGATATTTGCTTTTGTCTGCTTCCAGCATGTACCTGAAGCGTTTGATGTACCAGTGGTACGTAATAGTGGCTCGTTTAAACGATGCACATCGTTTACTCTTACTTTTGTTGGCCATCATATGTTCAGTTCGAATTATTGTACATTTATCTTAGTACGGAGGCATTTTTCCTACTGGGCCCATAGCAGTTGTTACTAAGTTTGCTCTTGCAGCCTTTTAGAAAGCCTTCACTAGTTATCAGATGTGTTAGGACTCTCTCATCGTGTCCTTTAGGGTGTCTACTTCGAACTTCAATGATCAACTTTGAGCTTTTTTTTTTTTTACCTAAATAACAGAATTTCTTAGAAACGCCGTATTCGCTAGACTGTTGTGGGCGACAGATCGATACTTACTATAAATTTACACCGAAATACAGAGTATTTCTACAATACGTTCACCACACAGCTTTAAGGTAAAAGCGAGCGCTAACAGACACTTTTTATGGTAAAGTTCTGTAAAGAACTGACTCCTTACCATTATATCAATAATGCTTCCACGCAACGTACTATCGTGGACAATAGACTCAACGTATTTTAAACTGTGTACCAATGCCGTATTGTAGATAGTATGACTAGAGTAGGTTCTTCCTTTAGACGAACGATATATCGAGATCGGACTCTTTGTCGCTTTGTTCCTATCCGTACTACCTGGTCGAGTACATAGCCATTGCACTCACTCGCACAAAAACAGATATTGTGCATGGGCTTTGTATATCATATAGCTAGGCTACTAAGATTTTTTTTATATTCCAGCCAAACTTTATCTCTATTGAAGTTCTTCAATCAAGAAATGGCATCGTAAACTTCAAGGATTATGTACAGTTGATGACGAGCCTATGAACTTCACCGTATTTCAAGTGTCAAATGTACATAACAACGACCTCTTTGTCATTGAGTAGTGTTACACGTAGATTACAAAATGTTGAGTAGCTTATGACACAGTGCCATATATAGAAAAAATCATATATAGATTTTTTTGCCAGAAAATTGTCTCACCGCGTCATAGATTAAATTCACTATTCCAACGTTTACCATAGATATATATATATATATATATATATATATATAATGTGTGATGACAGGACACGACACCTGTTCGCGGATTTGGACAATTCAGTAGTACACCGTTTTAGTGAGTAGCAAAAAAAAGCTCTCCTCTTGTGAGCAACGGTCACCTACGATTCCCATTGCTTTCTAAATGCCCCTGTTGTTTGAAACTGCCTCTGGACTGCAGCGGTCACTGTTGCTTTGATTGCAAAGCGGTGAGGTGACCAGTTTCGTTTCTGTCAATTCCGTTTTGCTCATAGTGCGCAAGTACGACTCCGCACACGTCCCTTACCACTCATCCCCTAAATAGAGTCAGCTAGGTGGCTCGGTTAGCCCGTTTCCAAACTAGGACGGCCCCTACGGCCAGTCGGCCTGTTTGCTGTGTGAAAGAGTTGCGCTGTTTCAATTTTACTCTGGACGGACAGCGACGGCGCAAATTGACAGCGGGAGAAGTTTAAGGCGAGCGGAATCGAACGAACTGTGGGACGGACTGGTTAGTGTGTTGGCTCAATGGTGGGTTTGTCTGGTTAACCCGCTTTAACGGTTTCTGAGTTCTGACTTAAGCGGAATTTCGTTCGAAGGCTCTAGTTTTATTGCAGCTTCGTGGGCTGTTCATGGTGACTTATTTAGTTCTGCTCGACTCTTTGGGTCGTTCTTACATTTCTTGTCCTAAATACCCCCAGAGACTTGGGGTCTAGGGAGTGTGCAGACGACAAACGCGAACAGGCAAAAACAAGAGGGACAGTTTAGAAGATTTGGATTATCTCGCTTTAACGGTAGCTCTAAATTCAGTAGTAGATACATTATAACATATGTGGCATGAGTATGACGCACACATGCATAATAGGCAATACTGAATTATCTTATGGAGGTAAATTCATTTACGTCGTCACATGCTTGTTGGTGGTGACTTTGCCTAGAATTTGCTTATACCAAGTTTGGTACACAATTTTTACGAATCTGGAAGTGACGCGGCTTAGTATCTTAGACACTTTTTTCCGCTAAGTTCTATCAAATCAACATGTCAGCATAAACTAAACCCATTCGTCACATCCTACCAATCACCATCGATTTGTCCTAAGACAATAAAAAGTATTAGAGATCGATCAAAACAGTGACATAAGAGGCAAATTATATGTACACGAACATTGCATTGCTTTGCATCAATCCATTTCCTTCCGTTATGACGTTTTTACTGTATAAAAAATAAACGCAAGTTGCGTACGTCAAGTTTTTATACCAATACAATAGAATGATCTTATTTTGAAATTCTAGTCCTGCTAGTTCGCATCCATTGGCACTGATTGCACAAAGAACTTAATACGCCGAAAACGTTGTCATTTTTCGCTTGAACGTTATACTGATGAACATCACATTGAGAATAGTTCCCGTAGCCACTTTCTGTACCTCTAACATGTGGCGTGGTCAAGAAGGCGACGCAACGTAGATAGACCAGCAGCTTCACAGCCTATAGCCAACTCCAGCTAACAAATACAAATTTGCTAAAGCCGGTTAGGACCGTAACCCACAGACTCTCTCCCTAGACACACCTCCGCTTGTTTCCACGGCTAACCTTCCTGTGCTAGCGCGAGAACGTTTCTACCCAGTTATCGATGCGTACAATGCACTTTCCAACGATGTAATACCTTGCGCCATACGAAGCAGTAGCGGCAGCTGCGATTTGTGTGTAGCCGTCTAGCCCGGGATGCCGCCGTCGGCATTCTGTACCTGCATGCGCCATTAAATGCCTTTGCTCGTGGCGACGCCTGTGTTGTCTTTCAGGCTTCATTTTCATCGCATATCATGTTGCTGATGTGCGTGCAAAGACTCTCAGAAATGCTTCCGCTATGCAGTTGCTCGTGCACTGCTGTCGTTCACCTCTTGCAGTGCTACTGAATTCGCTAGAGTAAGACGCAAAACCAAGGGTGATAGAAGGCGGCCCCCAAGTCGCATTACTACGCAGGGTCGTGCAGCGTGCGTCGGTCGAGACAAAATCTGAGCTAGGGAGCCGTCTAGACAAGTGTTAGGGCTACAGCTGCTGTCGCTCTCTATATTTTTTGTAGTCGTTTTTGAGTACGCTGCCATCGGATTGCACATTCCGACCGAAATTAACAACACCCAGAACGATGAAGTTTCTCTAAGAGAAAAAAAGATCTCAGTTGGGTACCGACGCTAGGCGGGCGAGCATTTCAGGGACAAACAGCAGGTCTGTTCCTGTCAAACCAACCCTTAGGGTTTGTTATTCTGGATGCAGAGGGCGAGCACGGATAGTGGAGTGATAATGAATTCCAGGTCATGCAAGGTCTCCGTTCTCATACACTTTGGCGATCTGGAATCTACGCACCGCTATTTTTTGCTCTATTTCGCTGTTACTGGGAGACGTTAAGATTGCGGAAGAAAGTTCATGGAACCGCAAAAGCAACAACGGCTTAATATTGAATCCAGCAACCGACGTTGTGCGTGTCGACTTCGTAACACTGCAAGACCGGCAATGATTTCAGATTCAACGGTTCCTCCTAGACAGATAAGAGTGTAAAAAAATAGCCAAGTAAACTAAATTACCAATATAAAGACAGGAAATCCGGTTGTTCCATAAAAGTTAAGCGCCATCGTATTTCTAGAGATGGCGCTTGCTTGTATATGTATGTCCTTGTCAAGAATTTCAAACGTTTTGACAGTAATAATTAAGAGAGATGCGTTTCTTTTGAATACAAAACGATTAAACTTCTGTATATAAAATTCGTATAACAGAGATAAACACACATGGCGCATATACGTAATTAAGCAGTAAAAGTCCAACATTATTTGATTATCGCCTTAGTACACATTGCTACCTGTGCCGTGCTATCTTATTATGCTATATGGGAAAAACCTTGGAAAGTATATGCAGCGATTAAAGACGGACCAGCCTTCGGTAGCAGCGTATGCATAGATTTGTCTTCTTTTACAATAGGGGTTACTGTCCAGACTCTCAGAGAGCTAAAGTGTCTAAACATCTGCAGGATTGCAACGAGGCATTGCAAGACCGAGAACGTCCTTGTGACATGCTACCAGCTAAGTTCGTGGTTAGGCAGTGCTACATACAATGGTATGCTGTTGCATTATACTATGGGGCGGATTAGAGCCGTAGAGCCACCACCGCCGACATCAGCAATAACGATACAACGATAATAGAGACAGCAAAAGAGCAGGGACGAGGGACTTGACGGGCAAACGGAAGAGCGTATGTGACGTGTGCAGCGTTCAAATGAAGGCCTTACAAACCAGACGACAGCATGCACTATATAGGAGGCTGCGTGTACCGCCTGTTCGTCACTGTGCTTCTGACAAAGAAGGCTCATCGCTGTACACGACGTTACAATTAAATGTATGAATGAACTTATTCGCTGCGACTGTCGTTGCCTCGACTGAATAGTGACGAACAGCCGACGAACGCGAGAGGACAAACTAAAAAGTGAAATCTGAATTCAGTGGCTCGACCGAATGGCCATATGCAAATGGCCTTTATTAGGAACGCAGTGTTGTTAGACCAAAAAGTTCCCGAGATAATAAGGCAGGCGACAGATCGACATTACGTACGTAGCCCAATCCGTCAGCGTAAGGTCACCATAATCACCTGTCGGAACGGTATATTCACAATGAAAACAAACGAAATTTTGCAAGAATTTAACACGGGTGATTATAACAATAAACCGGCCATCAAATAGCAGGAGCACAAGGTGTTCGGACAACGAAATTGTTTGTTCGAGACATCTACCATCACGCAGTTCACAGATTAGTGAGCCAGCGGACGCGTTGAATATGGCTCATTATTTAATTATACTATATAAAAAGAAATTATATACAACATACCCAAATATGGATTGACTTCGTGCGATTTTAACGGTGTGTTTGGAAGCTGATAAATACCGCGGTCAGCGAAGGCTTTATTAAATCTCGGCAACAGGGAATCAACTACACAAGCTGCTATTTATTTACTCACATAATCGAACTAAAAGGACCGTCGACTTTTAATAGTCAGTCAAAGAAATTAACGACTGTCAATACATTGACTTTTCCAAAGGACAATGGATAACTAGGTTAAACAAAGGCATAAATCCTGCGAATAGCCAAAAAATGAGAAAAGCTGGAGGAAAGTTGACTAATTGCGAAGTAAATGATCGATATGTCCTAGAAATATCAAGAGACTTATGAGATAAGACACCGTTCTTTTTCCTAGCTTTAAATATTGCCTTTTCTCATTTCCCTCTACGTACTATCTTCCCACTCAAAAAGTTACTCACAAATGTTTTAAGTTTTACAGCGTTTTGTTATTCTGCCTTCTCTAAACTTTGCCTGCATCAGACTGGTTGCTCCCAGCGTAAAACAAAACACGTTGATAAGCGCCCGGTCTTAGACCCAAACCCCTCAACTTGTATCTTAAAAAGTTAATAGTCAAACACATTGCAACCGCACCATTATGGGGATATTCAAATACCTGTCCCAAGCACTGGATTACTAGCGACAACATCGATCATCAGGTTTTCAATAAAATCTAAGACCTTAATCGATTCCAAATGTGGTTTTTCGTTCAGTGTAGTAACAGTATTTCGGTAACTTATTATATGCACAATATCTTTAGAGCAGCTAGATGGTTATTGTGGCTCTCGGTCTTTGACTGGCCGGATCCTTGAAGTTGGTGGAAATCTCAACCGCTCTAACCGTTATGTTCGACAAAAAATTTCGATCTCGAGGATCCGTTGTCAGGGCTTTTATCTCCACTTCTTTCACGGGAAACTTCTTTAAAAAAAAACACCAGTTTCACCCTGTTGATTATTTGTCTAATTAATTATATTTGTAATAAAAGTTCAACAGAGTCTCTCCATGATGAGTATACGCCCGGAAGCTATTGGTTTTTCTAGTAAATAGTGAAAA
Source organism: Varroa jacobsoni (assembly GCF_002532875.2). Lineage (NCBI taxonomy): Eukaryota > Metazoa > Arthropoda > Arachnida > Mesostigmata > Varroidae > Varroa > Varroa jacobsoni. Next base: position 11,146 of record NW_019213704.1, read on the forward strand.
TTATTATCTATATTTCCCTGATATTTTAGTGAATTCTAAATATAGAGTCGTGTATAGACGACGATGCGCTCGTATATGGTTAACACGTTAGCGCCTCAAACAACTCAGGGTGTATGACATTTATTAATAACAGTGAATTTATCTATAAAAAAAATAAGCCAGTTTCCATTTACGCGTTTAATATCAGAGCATTTTTGCAATGGAGGCGAAACGCGCTATCCCTGTTCGAGCACACAAGAACAAATGCGATGCAGCCAATGGAAGCGTACAAAAAAAGAGAAACCAATTCGAAGTGCTTTACCTCCGCCGATTCGTCCATCGAACGAAGCCCGCAAACAGCATAGTTGTAACATCTGCTATACACTTCAGCAGTTAACACCGTCACTCATAGGAATATTTTGGTTTACTTCGAACATTACAAGACAAAAAGCGGCTGAGAATGGCAAATACGAGCAATCGTGAAAGCCCCTAACAGCATTGCCAGTAAACAAGTCATCATAATAAAGCTCGTATTTAGCTCGAGTGATTCCGGAAAGAGGAGGCAACAGCAACACACGATGTATGTCAAGGTCAAGGGCAATAATACAGAAGAATAGAAACCCGCTCGAAGCGTTTGTGGGTGAGTTCCCATAAACTACAATGTGTCTTGGCGGACTTGCAAGCAACAAGCGAGCTAAGCTCACCAAAGTACCTCCTGGCACCGACGATGGCTATGACGCGACCATCTTTGTTGGCCACAATCACCTTGCCAGACTGAATGAAAAACATGTCGAGCACATCCAGTCGATGAAAAAGAAGCACCGTTTGAAAAGAAACGCGCTACGTGCACTCAATGAAAACTGGGCTATTATTTTTTATGTATCGAAGATGTTTTTGATATTTTCGAAATATCATTTCCGGCCCAAGTTTCCGCATGCGACAAAAGATTACTTTTTGTCCTAAGACTGACTGTTTCGTCGTCTGGCTGGAAAAAATCAAGTTTCAAGTGGGCAATTAGCTCTTTAACAGATTTGGGTTCGGCCTTAGCCAAAAACGGTACAAATCGGATAGTTTCCTCACAGTGATGTCGCATCACTTCAGTGGATCGCTCAGGGTCGACAAAATATTGTTTCAATTAAATACGCGTCTTCTATAACGCTGCCCGAAGTAGTCGCGCATTTAGAGACTCAGCAAATGGGGAAATCGCTTGAAGATAATGTAGTTCTCAAACTCCTGCATCTGAACGAATGAAGCCCAGTCAGCGCCGAGACTCGCACACCATTTAGATACAATACTAAGTACAGAATGTACTCTATATATATATATATATATATTTACAGTACAAAATAGTAGCAAGGCGAATGGATCGAAAAGTTCTGCCAATATACCCGACTGCAATTGTAATATACGATAGTATAAGTGCCGGAATTAGCGCTGGAAAACGTCCCACTTCTTCTACAGTTTTCGATGTCCGTCAACGTTTTGTCACATATTGGCAAGAATAAGGACGTAACCAGACGTCCCAGTAATCGTTATCCACAGAGTGAACGACAGGTCTATTAAGATTTCCGGTGTACCTCGACTAAATGAAATTTTGAAGTTAAGCGACACTGTGGTAAAGAACGACCACGACCACGGCTCTCACCATGGGGAGTGCTGAAGAGCAAACCGAGCAAATTAAAAACGCACTATGATGATATGGTACTTCTGCATTTTCAATTGACAAAACTTGGCATTGAACTTAAAAGAGAACGCTACATTTAAATCTCAGTGAAGTTTTCTGTTCGACTAAAGCGTGATCTCCAATCGCCAATTCATTTGCAGGTATGTTAAAGGGCAAGAAAGCCACGCAGATAGAAATTGGTGGACAACGCTACTAAAGTCGACAGTAAGAATCTGAGGATCTGTCTTTCGTCGAATTTATTCAATTGCAAAAGCCTTGCTCCCTCTTGCCTCGGGCCCATTTAGAGAAATCCAACAGATCTGTGGAAAGCCGAGACAGTAATTAACGAGAAAATGCACACAACCCCTCCAGTGAGCTACGATAACCATACAGATGGCGAGATTGACCAGTCGAATGTACCTTCAGTGTTGAGAGGGGCAGAACGCTTGCTGACAGCGTGGCAAATACCGGTACAGATGACAGATTCGAAATATTCGGAACAGGGCCAAAAATTTGACAACCTGAATGAGTTTACCATGATGTGGAACAGCGAGGGCTGCAAAAGTGAAGCATATGGCTATGCTCTACCCCTTGAAATCGAAATTAGCCCACTTTGGTGACTAATTAGAAGCGATTGCTAAGGCCCATTAAACACAGGTATAAGTCTATATATATATATATATATATGATATATATATGATAATAACAAGGGTAACACTCACAATAATAATCATAATTAAAAAAATGGCCGAATCCCTCCTGAGGGTTCATATAAGAGAGTAGGCATATATAGTTTATTAATAAGAAACGTTTGACACGTACAAACTTAACTATAATTATTGACGCGCTGGTACGTGAAAATATCTGCAGATGGCCCATCCTTCTATCTATGATGCACTTAATTAATGCGCGGAAGCACAGAAATGTTTAAATGCCTAATTACCTGCGTTGTTCACAAGTTGCAAAACTTATATTTCAATGAACTTACATGTAGCGGTTTGTAAGAAAAAACAAGTACGGAATAATCAAATGGCACCGTAGAAATAAGGTCGGTTCCAAACTACCCTTTAAGATACGCCTCCTGATCTTGCCCGATTTCATCTCGATTAGACATAGCACACAACCCTTTTCATGGTACCCTGTAACAAAAGCAATTAAATGCCAGAGAAGATTATGAACTTAACAAAATCAATCACGACTAATTAACAAACTGTAACAGGCATACATCAATTCACACAGCAAGATGTGTTATTAAGAAAAATATCGTACATTGCAATCCGTTTGTTTTTCTTTTATCATTCGCCGCGAACTTAGCCGTTTTTCCTAATGTTGTTTTTACCTGTCGAAAAGTTTAAAAAAATGTCAATGGCGAAAAAGGCGTCGCAGATAATATTAAGCATGAGCAACTCGCATCGTTCGAGTACCTCAGGGAAAAAGGCAACATTTGGGGGAGCCTCAAGGATCGTCACCAGGCTCAGCGACACCATCAGAATGTACAATTTTTTCCTGAAGTGAAAACACTGAAGTGGGTCAAGCTATGCATTACGACCTTAAAGTCTCGTTTGTGATTTAACGCACTAAGCGATTTGTCCGTACTGTATGTTTTTTTTTTTGATTTTATAGATCTGCCACTGATATAATTATTTATCCTACGAGGTTCTTACTATACGTAAAAGTGATACACGGTTTCATGCACGTCGCTGGACGATTATGAGCCTACAGCCAGGCCTCGCGTGTGCTGCAGTGGAATTTCATTTTGGTTATTTAGCCTAAGTGCAACATTCTTCAAGATGCTAAAAATGCTTTCCAGAACATGTTTCCCCATGCATTTACCAACTGACACGCCTCTGACCTCTCCTTGCTTTCAAACGTGACATGTTTACTCGTAGAATAGCATGAACTAGTGCTAGGCACGAGTCACACCTACTAGGCCTGCTTAGCGTGATCGTCAGGCTGATCTTACAGCGACCAAAACATCCGGAACTGCCCGCACTCCTGGCGAAAACGACAGTTGATCATTCAACAATGGATCATCGAATTGAATTATATAACCTTATTTGCAAAGCACTACTATTCACGCAGGAAAGAACATGTACAACACAATTGGTTTGTTATAATTGCTCTGGCAGGAAAGGTTAAGGACTTATTCGGTATTATTAAAACTTAACTTGAGAGCATAAGTATAGAAAATGTCTGGCATTCTGTCTTGAGTGTAATTACACTTGGCTATTAACCTCTTCCATGGCTTAAAAAATTCGGTCCCGTGTGATAGAAATATACCGTATGTTGACAAGTATTTTGGGGCTTGTCCTAAAGCGTCTTACAGCTTCTACGTCTGGAATCTCCTAGAACATGACTACGCAAGCTGAAAGGTAGTCACGCTCGGCCTAGTAGACACGTCACTTCTACGTGCATTCCCTCGGCTCGCTCTTTCCCTTTACTTTGAAAATACTTCCCTGTGAAAAAGGTCTCCGTCAAGTACTTTTGGCGGATCTCCAAAATCGAGCACGTGATTTATGCAAAGCAGACTTACAATATCATCAACACTATCGTCCCAACCATCACCAAAACTTAAAACTAATACGTTAGTTTTGTCTAAAGCGACGCGAGTTGATCTGAAAATGGGCACTGACATATGGCCTTTTCATATTAGAAAGAAAAGACTGAAAAGAAGTCTAAATGAGATTCGGTTAGACAGTTTCATGAGCTTAGATGCTAAAACGCTCTAGAGATGATGCAATAGCATCCGATGTAAGATTACGTGTCTGTCACACGAACGTGGGGTGACAGTGAAAAACAAACTAAATAAATTTCATACGCATCCCATTTACACGATCGCAATCATTAAAAATAGGCCGCGGGCCTATGAGATCGAGTTGTGAAACCTTGACTGTATTCCCTTGTCGGTTTGTGTGTCCAATATAAAATATAGTGTCAAATGTGATGATATGCCCTATCCAACAAAAACAGAAGGCCTGATCGTGGTTTCAATGAAGGACCACAAGAAAATACAAGTTCAAGAATAACGCCGGAATAGTGAGTAGAAGTTACTACAAGTCGGATGAAGCCGTTTTGAAGTCAGTAATTCGCAGATAAATCTTGTTTGATTGTAGACTGAGCAACCGCGGCGGTCGACCAGTTGATCTCAAGTGAATTAAGATCATCCGATAGTCAATACTTCTATGGAAGAGTGGTATAGAGTCTGCGCTGAACTTTGCGGAACTTCTGAGTGTTTGACATAAGGTAAATTTAGAAAAATTTCAATTGCCATGCTTTTGGTATGCTATATCACGGTTCACCTTAATTACGTCGCGATTATTTTTGATCCTAATGATGACAAATCTTGAACTTTTCAAAAGCATCATTCGAGGCTGCTCGGAATACGGCAGATATCGTCGCTTCTCCTGTAACGATGCTTTGGAGTCGATATCTATCATACATCTGCTGGACAGTCGTAAGCATATGACTGGTTCTGAAAACTGTTACCCCTACGAAACACCCTGTGCAATCAATCCATGAGCTCAGTATCTAATAGAAATTCTAATATGATGGCTTCATAAGTTGCATTGGTTGATAGCATCAAGGTAACCTACCGAATCGAGCCGGGTGAATGGAGCACGCAAAGATGAGCTAGATCGGTTTTTGCACCGCATTCCCCCTTCTGCCGTGCCTCGGTTCCCCTCGCCTTCAAAGTCACCTTACGGTTCTTAGAGAGGACAAAAAAGGTTCGGCAATTTCCTTTGAACGATTTCCTTTCTTTGGCAGTTCTGATCGGGGGCGTTAGGTGATTGCGGCACCTCATTCGTCCTAGCAGTGGGAACGTCTTTTAGAGTCGGATAAGCGGCTAGAAAATGAAGCTACAGTGCCATTGTCAGCCGAGGAAGCTGCGCGAGCGTGATGGGTGCCTTCTTGAGTATCAGCGCATCCTCGCAGACGCTAAAAGCCAAACGGTACGTTCGAATGCCTGCTCACTGTAACTGATGGGATAAATAGTTGACGTTGTACTGATGCATCCCTTTCGATTGGTTGTGTAAGCTACTGCTGCTTCGAGAATCAATAAGGCCGCCTTTACGGATCATTCCGTTTATCATTTCAGCTTTAGAACAACATATACCGTTAAGCAAACTTAGGCGGTTCTTTGAAATCATGTAGAAACAGGCGACAAACTATTGTGGTCCATTTTATTCGAATCACTGGCTATCTCATTTGGTACAAACAAACTGCTTACTTATAAAGGTAATAAATGCACCGAACAAACTCACGCCTTGGATCCTGTAATCGCGTGAATTCGGTATTGCTCATAACGGCTTTATCGATATCAAATCTACAAAGCCAATAAGGCGATGGCGTGGGGATCGATGTCTGTGAGGGGCTCGCGTACTCAGTCGGTGGACCGATTATCTCAGGGACCTCTTCTAAGAAATTTCTGTTATTGTCGTTCGAAAGAGAAGGGAAGTTTTTTCGAGTCGGAGAGTGCACCACGTCTACCCTAAAAGTAACAAGCCACAAAAGCGCATCGATAAGGCAAACATAAAGTTACAATTAAGTAGAATGATAAGTTTACAGCCAGAATAAATAGACCTCTTAGACAAAAAATAAAGTGCATGTAAGTTAAAATAGGTACTCTTTAAATCACAAGCTAGCTCATTTTCCTAATGAAGAACGTGCTCTTGTTCTGCTTGTGTCGTATGCGTACCTACTTTCATCTGCCTTTTTCTGGATCATATTACCGATGTGGTCACTGTACTTACCCGACTGTGTAGTAAGACTCATTTGCATCGTTTTTGTCGCTTGACGGACTGAAATGAACAGAGTCTGTCGAAAGCATGATCTTTTACCAGTATAGGTCTTATCGAACTCAGTATTGTAGCAGTGTTCGACGCGTCGAAACCTTCACAAAGTCAGATCTAAATTCTGCTGGGCAAGCAAAGTTTACTCCGCTTCCTTTACCAAACTGCTTCTGCATCATATGCGGAGGGTGCTACGTCTCTTGATCGCAAGGTTTTGTCAATCCAGTAACCTAATAGTATATAAGAATACACACGTCGCTCTTCAGAGGTCAACGCATGAGCTTCCGTCGTCGGGCAATCAACCGACCCTCTCCAGCATAACTGGTCCCCGCCACCCTTCGGCGAGTTGTGAAAAAGGTCCGTACTTTTTCGTTTGATTGGCGGTCGCCGAAATTTACACTTTCGTATATGAATATCTATATGCGAATGCCCATATATTCAAGCTGATCCGCCTCTATTTCTGTTGTCTAGCAACCGGTCGTCAAAAGCATGGAGACTGTCTTGCCTGGTCCATCACGATCGGAGCAGACGTCGGTCAGAAAGCAGCCTCCAATATAAATTACAGGACTATCCGCGTAGGACTGCACAGTAAAAGATCACTAGTACAGGGGCACAGTAGGGACAGACTCGCCTCGTGAAACGTTCAGGCACCACCGGCAATCGCTAATTTGAAACGTAGCGGTGGCGCAGACAGCGAAAATGACACGCGCAGTATTCAATCGGCAGCTATTTCAAGTTTCTGACTTTGCTGGACGTGCCACAAAAGTGCAAGGGGCTACGAAGACCCAGGCCGCAATCCAGTAGTTACCTGGAAAGACAAATGAAAATCGGACTGATGAAAGCCAGGAACAATTACATCATGGCAATGTTTGTCCCGCCGTCACCGCCTGAGCTGCCACGATCTAGAGTCGAGCTTAGCAAATGTGCAATAGAAATATAGCGTTGTTTTTAGATAATGTAATTAGACCAGAAAGTATGCATTTTGGAATCTGAGTACGCTGGAAACATACGAGCCTCTCTGGCTGAATTGGCTGATCTGATGACAATCGGTTTCGATACGAGGCGACTCGTAACTCCACAGTTACAAATCGAACTCTAGTTAGCTACTATATATTTTCGGCTAAGTCGCTAAATCGACAGTGTCTCCCTCTGGTAGCCACCTGAACGTTTCCAGTTCGGGTCGGTGGAGCTAATGTCGACTGCGACATCAGGTCCAACACGGCCGCTTCCAACGAATCGAGCGGTCAATTGTACGCGATGATCGAAATAGAAAAAATCAATGCAGATTCGTTTTATGTAAACACTACGCCATTTGTCACAGTTGCATTAGTGTACGTTTCATAGTTGTCTGTATGTGCAGTGAAATTTAACAATGAACGGCGGCTTCGTAATGGAACAGATTTGGAAGATGCAGGGAATGTGTGGGTTTGGGTTCTAAGGGGACAAATTGTTATTGCTGTTCACACGCCAGAATTATACAGTTGAATAATAACTATAAAATAAAACAAATTTCCTCGACATGACGAGGTCACCGCTGTGAGTCCGTACGCTAATAGTTATCGTACACACGAAACGTTTTCCTACAGTTAATAGTCATAAGTGACATTTTCGGTTCTCGGATACGCATGCGCGCAAAAGCCAGGGACAGTTAACAAACCAGAGATTAGTGAAGAGACAGCGGATACGAGGTGAGCGAAAATGTTTACATAGTATAACGTTGGCCGCGACGAGTATTTACATTTCACTGTGAACTTGGGTGCCACACATGGGTGCATTCAGATCATCAGTCGTTTGGATGCAGGCTAATGATGATCGTGAACATGGACTACTAATTATGGACCAATCTATTACAGGAGTGCGAGCAGGCGGGCACAGTAATAGGAGGTATAATTATCAACATGTTTCATCACCGAACCCAGGGGAACAAAAGTTATATTTCATTATTTTGGTACCAGTTACTAAGAAGTAGATCAGAATATGCGCAGCGTACGTTATAGACTGAAATTACATTATACTACATAGATTAACGCCATTGTAACTGTTTGAGATTAATACTAAGCTTTGGTGAGCTAGAGGTGGCCTTATTTGCGTTAATTAAGTAAGTGGAATTTGGCACTGGGAAAGGATTTCAATCTTTAGAAAGGGCGCTCACGGCCTACTCAAATTGTATTGTTGTCGATATGTTCTCAAGAATTAAATCAACTTACATTTGAAATTCAACCGTCGTATGTAATTATACATTATAAGCGAGTATTCGAACACTTTCATTCATGACCTTCTGTCCAATTAAGATACTTGATAAAAGGACGCAGTACATAACAGTCTAACTTCTACGTGCACTTTACTCAGAATGGCCACTAATTCACGAATACCCCACTAGATTCATGTCTGACCAGAAGCAACACTCAATATAATCTGTCCACAAAATGGTCGCAAAAGAACCAAATCAGATGTGTGAGCATCCAGTAACCTTTGTAGCAGCCTGTACAATAGCCAACATATCGTCCATGTTCTGAAGCTCATTTTCAAATACGATTAAACCGTTTCTGACAACATTCATTAATTACGGTAAGTAACTTCAAATGTCGTAGTGCTTTTTCTTTCAAATATTCATTCCGGACAATTTCGGGCGCAAAGGGCATGTGTCTTGTCTCGCAACGAATATAGTTCGAGGAGCAAGGTGGTATGTAAGCGAACAGTGAAGGACAGCTATGATGGCATACCATGGCAGGCACTGACTTCGATGAGACGGTATAGCTGAGGTCAAGGCACGACCGCGCCGGAAATTCAAGGGGTACTGAGCCAGCGAACAAAAACAATAAACCCACTAAAAAAAACGTGGTATTGTGAGAGGAATGTGGAGTACTTGGGCATACGGTGGGAGGAGGACATCATAAAGGAGATCTTTTTCTATTGAGGTGTACGGAAAACATGAGCTTTTGGCTCAGCAGGCGATAGTTCGGATGTAGAATGGTAAGAGAAGAGCAACCTCATTCTAGAGGACAAGGCAAGTCAGCCGACTCTTTGTTGGCCTTCGCGATGCAGTTAGGACAGGGTCTCAATTCCCTATTCGCAACTCAATGTAGGGGGAAAGAAGCTGAGCCGCATGTGTGTATACAAAAGATTGAAATTTTCGCTTACGAGAGTTTACTGAAAAAGGCCATGACTTCCTGGGAGCGACGCTGACTACGTTCGCAGAGGCTATACGCAAAGAGCATATAGCGCTAAGTGGAAGAGAAGAACATGGTTGAAAGCGCGCAGGACGTAGGAGAGCATTGCAGTGCGTATCTTCCCAGAGATGACGGTGAAGACGAATCCGTGAGAATAAATTATATAAAAATGGTTTTGAAAAGAGGCTGCATTTAAAATTTAATTGTGTTGAAGTTATTAGGGCCAATAATGAACATCTTGAGATCGGAGAGTAACATCATGTTAGACCAAAAACGAATAAAAAATTATAGCTCTTCATTAGGTACGGTGCTTCTATCCATATTTGGTTAGAATGATACGTGAAGTTAGTTCTAGTATGATTAAGGACTAGTTTTTACAAACTAATGATCAACAAGAATGACGGCAATCGAACATCTGATATACACAAGCCGCTCTTGTGATTTTGAATGTAGAGCATTAATTAAGGAACTGCTATCTTGTGCTCGCTTCTTAAATGAGTTACGTTTTTAAAATTTTTAAATGCAGCTAGTTAAACACAAAATTTTTTTAAAATAGCAAGCATAACCTGGTATCTCAATAATTCAAATGTGTCTTTTTAAAAAGTACAATGTAGGTAGCATTTATACACATAGAGCTAGTACATCAAATCACAATATGCATCTGACCATTGATTTGTAAGCAAATCTAGTAAGTAGCCCGGCGCGTTTACTAGGTTTTTGGACAAGCTTGTTTAATTTAAGAGCGTTCAAACCTGGTTAGCTCAGTTGTTTCCGGAATTCTACCAGGTAACGTACCTCAAAGCTACACACAAGCACTAAACCTGGGTCAGAGTGGGGCTCAGTCTCATTTGTACCAACGTTTATGATATCTCACGACAGACTCCATTCGGGCACTTGTGAAGCATAGATGTCAACACATTGCAGAAATAATTACGCTCTAGATTCTCTTTACTTTGTGTTTTCCAAATGAAGCATCAAAAAATGTTCCTTTTTCACTACAAAAAAACAAAAAAAACGACTTTGGATTTCAATCACTGCCACTGATACATGCTGCGTCTATCACATCACCCAAGGCAAAACTGTACAGGTTTCTTGGTTCTCAGTATAAAAAATGGCTATCAAGTCATTTCCTCTGTTATGATTGGTCCTTGGCTCGCAAATCCTTAAAAGAGTTTCGTTGTCGTTCCGTTTCTATTATAACAGTGAGTCGGGTACTGTGAACATGTACACCACACAGAAAACACATCGTAGAGCCTTGCACGCTTTTGCTTAATTGTTTTGATAGGTCGTAGCGAAAGCACCATCATCGAACCAGAGCAAGGTGCACTAACCACTCAAAGTAGGCCCACATTAATTGGCTGTCTTCACTCAACAGTTTTATACGACAGGCATACAGCGTAATTAAGACAAAATTAAAACAAATAAAGACAAAGAAAAATTGTCCAGATATCCCTGTCCCTCTGCTAGCGCTGAGCGGCGCTTTTTCTTCGGCCGTGTGTCCCCACCTCTGATGGTCCTGCTACCGCGATTACGACTGTGACGCAGGAACGAGACACTTTCTGAGCTGCCTTTATTTGTACGTGTATGGAGCAAACAGTACATTATATTCTATTCATTAAGACAGGTTTCGGCTGGCATCAACAGCAACAGCTTTTCATTCGGCAGAAATGTACGCGTTTTCATTAGCATGGCGCTGCGTTGCATTATCAGAGGTCAGATTCTGATCTAACTGTGTAGAGTTTTGTGAAAAATAAAACGTTCTAAGCTGCTAGGCTTTCAAAGTTGCAACTTTGAAGCCTTGCACTTGAGTTCGTCCACGGGTCGTCGTTATTGTAGTTACAGGCCTAGCGCACAGAGGCAGGATGCGACTGCAAGTGATTCACCATGCAAAAACAATGGAAAATTATCCAGCAGAAACTCCGTTATCGACACCTAAAAGTTAGTTTCAACTTTTAGGTGTCGATAACGGAATGCTAAGTATGGGAGAATATGGGGACCAAATGGCTGTAGCTCTAGCAGGATCTCCAAAATCTATTGACGTAATGGCCTGCCAAGGGAAATATGTGAGCACAATTGCTAGATGCAAATAGTGAATTTGTTCGTAAATTATGTGTTTGTTGCGTCTACACAAATACCGACGGCAATCAGGGCGATATGGACGACGATACGTGTATTGATAACTAAAACGTACAACCGGGCAGAAACGCTCGGATATACTTATTGCGTGGAACTGGTTTGTTTCCGTCCCCAGCTATGGCTCCCTCGAAAGTTCTTCCTATTCATGATAGAGCTTTCGCATGCTGATGTCCCCATTCTATCGTATTTATCGATGGCAGTAGCAAAATAAGTCAAAACAAAACCCAGATGCAGGACACTGATTTCTGCTGGGTTTTTTTTTTTTTTTTATACAAAATCCCAACTATTGCTTTTTTGTCAATTAATTAAAAATGGCATCTATTATCGGGGTGGAAGGTACAGGCACTTCTTTAGATGTTCTCTATGAACGTTATTTAGATGATCTCTTATGGCCTTGTTTGGACCTCATCATACAATCATCTAACGTCTTGCGACCTGGGAAAAGTGAAAGTAAAGAAGAGAAAAAGAATACACCAGATCGGTCTGTAAACAGAACTCAAAGTTCCGTTGAAAACCACCGAATTTCTACCACACGTTGTTTTTGACGTTCACTTTGTTAGCTCCCGGAATGTTGTCCGTAAAGCTCAAAAAGGTCGTTCTCGATTTTGTGCGAGAGTCATCGTTAAGCTAGTGAACATCATAGTGACAAGAGGAAACATGCGCTAATATAGTTGTCGCTTGAAATAGAATTGAAAGTTTCCTAAAGATCAGCCTGCGTTCAATTCCAAATGCAAGCGAACAGTTATACTGCTTCGGATCGAGTTTATCACACTTCAATATACAAAATATCTATCAGAGTCGTTTATCTACCCCTGTCTCATTTGCTTGCTATCTTGGCAGAATGCCTCAGACCACCCGGCTGATTGTGAACTCAGCTGGCATGACCTTGCATAATCAGGCCTGGAGAGGCTGGCTGGCTGCCTCATACGGTGCTCCAATATAGGCTCAATACAGCTACTAATATTTATACGTAAAGAGATAAATACACTGAGATCAATACCGTTCGTCGATAACGATATAATTCCATCCAATCTGATGGTATGTATGTCGTTCTCACTGTAAGTATCGTGATTTTTGCATAATTCTGACCGTTTTGAACCTTTATTTGTTAAGAGACCTTGTGAGTGTTCGCATCAAACTAGCTCCTTTCGTAGCTTTGCATTTTTGATGAATGCGCTCAAGTGTTAACTACTGTTAACGATTGCTTAAAAAACTCTGATGACTAAATTAGCGCCCCTACTATTGTACAACATGTAGTATGCCTAAGCAAGTTAATTGAAATAGAGAGGTACACAGGGTCTTCTCAACACAGTAGCACAATTTTTTTCTAAACATGAACACTTTTTTCACAACGAACCGCTAATATAATGTTGAATATCTTTTCGCACTTATGCTACACCAAGTTAAACCGCCAGTTCTAAGTGGGTTTTTCTTTTAGCCGGCCCTGGGCGAGGACGCCTTGCAGCCTTCAGCTTTTGAGACGCTCAGTACATTAAAACGAGATCCATGGGGTACGTGCGCTTGGTCTCGCCGCCACGCATCCTTTAGTCATGTCTTTCCGGCTTAGTACTGGTAGTTTTCTCTCCCCTAAGTCTCCTCCTCGTTAGACTTCTGATAAAATGATATCATGTCATAATATTTTTTTCATATACATACCTTTAGCCTTTGTACCACTCGCGCCTGTACCTTTAGCGTTCTAATTGACACACCTTAATGGCATTAGACATTTGTCTTAGTTCTCCTAAACGGTTTAATATCTGCACAATTATGCGAGCATTTGTTGCCCCATGACAACGCCTGTGGGCAAAAACGATCAGTCGGCTAAGATTTTAAAGTATCCTTAAGCAGCAATCCAGGACGCAGTTTACGTGTACTAGCGGAGGATAGTCCCCGTGTCACTTCTAAGTAGGGCTGTTGCGGCCCACAAGGTAATCGATTACTTGAGTCGAATATAAAGATGGCACTACCGAAATTAGGTGAATCTTACTGTAACTAGCTATACGTATTGGTAACAACACTCACAGAGGATCGTCATAATATGTGTACCATATACAAATGTTGTTATCTGCATGACACTGAGTAACAATGTTCATAATGGCTATACAGATGCTTTATCTGTTCACTGCAAAGCAAGCAACTATGTCCAGTGCTAAACTCAGATTCGTTCCTCTGGCAACCATATATCCAAGGCTCCGATCGAAGACGATAGGAGATAACATCTACCGATACGGGCCATCGGAGATCATTCTGCTGTGCACATCTTTTTGGAGAGTAGCAGCCCTAGAATCCCCAGCTGTCCGAAAACTGTCACGGTTCGTTTATGGTCCCTCAAGGAAGACACTAAGGCTAACGTTGCAAACAAGTTATGCAAGCAGTGCATTTGCTGTTTGTCATAATCGACCAACCTGCCAAGCAGGTAAATATACAAGCAAGAGAATATAGACGCTGTAGTGGACAGAGTTCTACTATGTTCACTTAGCCAGGCTGCGACGGCCTGAGCGCATTCGCCAGAGGCAACACACTCTCGTTAACGAAAGACCACGTCTATGTGGGAAAGGCAGGACAAGCAGAAACCATATATGGGCTAAGGGGCGTCTAGAAGCTGGGCAGACGACAATAAAAAAGCAGAAGTGTAGCAACAGGCTGGCAGATCGACAACAATGTCCTAATTATGATATAGCAAGCAAGACCGATGATTTTCAGAATAGGGCTTCGCGCGAAAAATCAAATCTAACACACAGAGCATCTGATTAGCAAGTGGAAGATTGGGTCAGCGAGCGGAATATGAACTTGAGGGGAGTAGAAAAAAACTAACATTTTTCGTAAACTCGGTTATTTAATAAACAGTAATTTCTCAAAGATGTAGCAGGCCGAAATGTTTCGTTAGCAAGCAAACATAGGTCAATTGGACAAAAGAAATGCTGGCTAAATACATAAATATCAATTACAATGCAAACATTATTATGCGGTTTTCCTAGTCAGAGCATTACCAGCTTACCATGTCAAGTGCAGAAGGTATAAAGACTTTTCTATTTAGTTTTTTATTACTGTTATACTGTCAGTCAGCGTATAATAGCGCGCCAGGCAAGCACACATAAACATCAGCAGATAGACAAACTATGGATCTTGATTGTTCATTGTCTCAGTACTGGACAACTCATAACACTCAAAGTAGAATGGATTAGTATATCGTTATGATTTCAATTGACGAAGTAATAACACGATCTTGTTGTTGTGTCAGTAACGCATCGCGGAAGATGCACGTAAATAAGTAAGAAGATTTAGTGCCTATTTTCAGTGCTACCATCCGTCTGCAGCGTAACGCAACGAAGGAATGTACAGTACCAGAAATGTACTTTATAAAAAAAATCGCAGATGCTACTTATACAAACATCGATGTTAATGAAGCTAAAAGCTTTTTGATTAGGGGAAATGATTTATGTTTTACGTCCGATATCGCTACCTGGAAACCAGCATTCCATCAGATGACTGGCTGGCTCCCAGCCATCACGAAACGAAATCTGGTTAGTGGAACTCAATGAACTTGGGTACCCACATTCATACACTAATAATGCAATTAGAACCGAATGGAAAACATCTGACAGGACAATTTATCCTATTTATCGAATAAAACTATTTTTCTCTGTAAACCCAAGCGCATATCCGTTGGCGGTTTGTCTTAGTAACTATCTATTGATAAAAATACTGGAACGCGATACGTGCGCTATCACAGTCTATTCTGGCGTGTACTCTAGTTATCGGTTGTCGTTTGTCGAATTTTTTATCTAGCAAAGACCCTTTGTTAAGGCAGAATACAATATTCTAAGCGCTCACATACGAATGCAGTCTTTTTATAGCTCTGCGACAAACATCCTGATGATTCCGTACCTGTTTATAAATATTCTTCGTGAAGGTTTTTTTTCACTCAGTCAACACAATATTTTTGACAGTGTGGATGTTTAAAGCCCCTAAGATAATCCGACAGTTCTGGGTAATATCTACTGCTTCATTATAGATACCTTTTCTATAAAGTAGAATTTGATGTATTTTAAACAGCTATTTCATACACTGAAGAACTAAGACCTCCAGGTTCAGACTGTTTAGATCTAACTTTTTTAAAATCTTAGCTAACGCTTATGAGCGGGTTATACATCCATCCTTGTGTAATAAAGCCTGCTGAGTCTAAATAGATGTTTCGAGTTTTATGCCCGGTACTACTACATTAAACATTGCTTCAAACGGCTGAGTTGAACATTGAACGAAATACCTCTACGCCCGTCTCGAATTTAAGGGGCCATGTGTTCCTAAGTTTAAAAGGCAGATACGTTACCACTGCACCATTACCAAGGCTGATATCGCTAGCCACTTACGACCGTAAAATATCAGAAATTTTAGCATTAACTATGCAAAACAAACCTCTGACATGGATCTAAACGTGGACTAAGAGAGTTTATGCTAAGTAACCCTGTACAGGAACACGCAAGCTCTCTTTGACAAGCAACAGGAAACTCGCGCATTCATTTTTGCAATCTGTTTTCGAATCACAACCCGTCGCAAAGACGTCTTGATTGAACTAACACTGACCAGCGATAAATATGTACAATATTACTAGACAAATGTTCGGCCATGAGGTTCAGGAGTGAAGACACCCATTGCGATATTAAGTGATATAAATATCATATTGCAATAATGTTACGATGCTGACTTACCGAAGAATTCGACTACAGATCGATTTTCTGTTTGCCTAATTATTGATTAACTTCATTATGGAGGTTTCCATAACACCTGTTCACCTGTAATGCTCTAGTCACTACTACGTAGAGCTAAGTTGTCGTTATGCTACCTGCCTGAAGTAATCCGTCATCGTTTATCAAACATCGAGCTCAAGGGGTGGCACTGCGCCACCCTTTGTCGACAGTGCTTCCCATTACACGTATCGACATACTTCAATAACCTGTATATGATGCCTGCTAATACGTGCATAAATTTGTAAAATGTCCGATATCTTGCAGTCTATTAGCAAGCGGCGCCCGTTGCATCGTTAAGGCCATTGACATTTGTGCTTCGAGATATCATTAACAAACAATCTCCACTCGCGATATCGTATAATGCATGCATCTATTTATAGGACACCTAATAATTAACTCTGCAGTGAGAAAGCTGCAGTGTGAGTTTGACCTTATAGTATCAGTGGTGTTGTTTCGGAACGGCACAAGTTCGTTTTTTAAGCTGTATGTATAAAGCATATATAATGTAAGTTCAATTCATCGTTAAATATGAGCTAGTAGATCCGAATACTAATGCGTTTACCGTTGCGATTAAGGGGCGTTTAGGTCATACGTAGACATGGTTCAAAGCAGGAGTTCAATGGTTCATAAGATTCGAATTTCTGCTCACTCAATAGTTGCATTTGACCCGCGTAAGAACAAATACACTCCTCACTTATAATCTATTCGAAACGAGGCCCTGCCGTGCCACATGCGCTATTGGCCATTGCGTTGGGGTTGAGAAGGCTTTGGCCGCTACGACAAGATAGGGGTTTGGACCTATGTTTATTTGTAATGCTAAATTCTGATTTTTTAAACACTAGATTCGGTTAATCCTTCATGTAAGCAGCATTGGCAACTCTGAATAGATTAGAAAAGGAGGAAATATGATTACCAGATGAACATAACGGGACGTCTAGAATGTGGATTAGGTTGATATTTTTTGGTATTGAAATTGGCAGTGAAAATTCCACTGGTTCTCACACCTAAACCTGGCTTGAACAGCGTTGCTGAAATAACGCGTCGTCAGCTGAAAAAAATCCTGCACTCAATGATTTGGTTAAATATTAGGCAAAAAAGGATAAGGATAAGACATAAGTTGTTTAGAGAGCATATCGAGAGAACGTTGCAAGACAGCGGCTAAGTGGATTAAAGTAAGTCCGAAAACGATATAATGGTGATGGTAACGATGGTATAAGAACCATCCCGTGCTTATGAACAACGAGATCATTTGAAACACTGTTATTGATGATTAAGTGATTCACATAGGATTCGCTGAATATGATCTTATGTCACGAAAGACGAATGAGAATTTTCAGAGAATAATAACAAAAACAATGATGACAGCCACAAGACTAGCATAACAACAGTGATTTTACATTAATGACCCCCTCGTATAGTTATATATATATATATTCATATATACATTCCTTTATTCAACTTTACTACATTCTATCGCTATTTTTTTTATATACATGTACACATTTTAGCAACAAATTCATTCTTTTTTTCGTAGAGAGAGTTATACAGGGACTGTTTCATGTAGCGGAACAAAATGGTAAATGTATCCGAAGACCCGCATAATTTCTGCGTCTATAATAAAAGGAACACGTACATAGATTGTAGTCCAGTTCGGGTTAACCAGACACATGGAAAGCTGTGCGTGCATTTTTGGACGATATCAGCTAACTTGTTATATGAGTCTTTCGTCAGGTTTAGCAAATCGGACCACACTGCTAGATTCAAAATCCGTTCCTTTTTTGAATACACAGTAATATGTTTAGTTTGTTTTTTTCTTTTAGTAACGAACGATGTTTTGTTTTATTTGAAATTGTTTATGCACTAGCTATTTATTATCGGTTTTATTTGTGAATATTGCTCACATTATTATCTAAATCAATCTTGGATTACCTTTCCTTGTCGAAGTTTTCCTAGAAAACGAAACTTCCTTACTAATGAAGTGTTCTAATCAGGCAGCAATCGGATTGTCCAGACAGACGTTAAAAGTCGATCAATGCGCTTCATCCCAGCTAAATTTCATTATAGTTTTTCAATATTATCGATACTAATACTGTTTAGAAATAATAAGGTATGGCTGCATATTCAATGGTAATATCCCAGTCTATAATGTTATATGTAGATGTTATGCTACTATCAAACGAAACCCGGGGAGGGGGAGGGGAAGGGGAATGGGGCTGGGTAATAGGATTAGGTTCTTACAAGCGTTGGGACTATACGTATAGTGCGATTCGCCAATCCTACTAACTTAAGGTTTCTCAAAAATCTGAAGGTGATCACAACCGGTTAGTAAGCTTGTGAGGAAAATTCGTTTTAGAGCATTTTCGCACCTCTTACATAATCTTTTCATGACGATATCGAACCACAGATGGTTTCTTTTTCAAAATTGGTACCACGTTTTTTGCCTAAATGCTACAGTAATAGCCCTCGCAGCCTACAGGCAGCGCACTCGTTAATTTCCATACACGTTATATATATATATATATATATATATATCATTTGCCCGTGCAACAATAACAAAAGGCGAAACATTTGGCCTCTGTCATGTGCGATCCAGTTCTATAATGTCAAAATCAATATCTCTTTCCCTTTTGATTCTCTGAACAAATAGTTTTATATTCAGCAGCCTCTACGGAAAGCGGACCTTTGCCAGTACCTAAATAACTTTGACCTATAGCTTATAATAAGGTCTTTCTTCCATTATGCCTGTTCGTTGTCGGCAACTGCTAACCGAGTCATTTATTTAGAAATACTGAAGAATTCGTTGCTCGACCTTCTTCCGACAGATAGGACATTCGAGAAGACGATCACCACAATATTGACAAGTGGCATGGCCGCAAAGGAAGATCATATTCTTGTAGCGATCAAGGCATACAGGGCAAATCGACCGCTCGTGCATGTCATTCAGCTGCTGTTTCAAGCGATCATTTTCATCTTCAGTACATCGCGAAGTCGATGGCGTAGGGTTCCCTACGTTTTGCAGCTGCTGTTGTTGCTGCTGCGGTAACTGTCCCTGTTGGATAACAGAAGTTCCAAAAGAGATATTGTTTTCCTTCGTTTTCACGCCAAGCGACTCAATCGTGGCTGGTCGCATCGGGGCACTATTGTTTCGCGCACCGTCCGGCATCTGTAATACGATGTAAAGGTATGTACGGAAAAGAGGAAATGGATTGTGGAGCAGAATGACATCTGTAAATGGATCCTATAACGATTCAATAGTATGGTATGGTGAAGCTCATTCATAGCGAAAACACTATAGCATAAATTATCGTGAAAAAGACTAGGTTAGAAACGACGCTAAGGCATACCTCATGAGAACGCGGCTGGTTTAGCTCCGTTTTTCGCTCAATATGCTGTCGGCATTCTGCACATTTTTTCATTAAAGCGGCGCAATCTTCACAGGCGCATACATGCCCACAGGGGTGGAACTGTACAGCGGCCAATTTGTCCGCACACACAGCGCACTCATCAATTTTGACCCTCTGTTGGACCGCCGCTTTGCATTCGAGACATTTTTTAACGCGCGAAGCGCATGACTCGCATGAAACCACATGCGCACACGGCAGGAACATAATGCACGACGGACGATCTGAACACACCTATAACGATGTTATTAAGAACAAAATAGATCCACATGTCCTTTTAATCTAACCAATTTGATAATATATACATTTTAACCTTTAAAAGGTGTCAACCAGCAATCACTTAATGATGGAATCACGCCACAGATGCCGTTATATATATCACATTCTCTCACCATGCATTCGTCTTCAAGGGAAGTGCGGGTTTCTCCAAAGTTTGCTGTTGAATTAAGTTTCTGCCGCGAAATAGCCTGCGGGTGCGAGAAGAGCACCTGATGGCCTCCCGGACCAGGCTGATTTATAGATGATTGCTGAGTGCTGAATAACATCTGTTGTTGATTGCGAGCTCCTATGCTGAGGGATGCCAGTGCCTCGCTCGGACCCTGCGACGATGATACAGACCCCACTGACGCAAATGAATTCTGTTGCAATTGTGTCTGTTGCTGTTGTTGCTGGCTCTTGATGAGGAGGCTTCGCATATTTGGATCCGGACAAAGGTCCAATGGGGTTTGCTGTTTTTGATTTCGAATAGCTGCGAAAAAAGAAGAACGTCTTTCAAATGATACGGAAATTCTATTTGAATTTTACATCGTGTGTGCGGAATGTGGTAGCATGGCGAACAACAATTATGCTCTCGATATGCTTCAACTTTTGTATCCACTGCGGTTTGCTAAGCTATGCATCAAGCATGCTTTAGAGCTAGCCATAACTTTTACATAAATTAACAGTTGAAGTTATTCAAGCATCAAAGCAGCAATTCATATTGTCACTCACTTAGGTCTGCTCCATTGGCGACAAGGAATTTGGCAATCTGAGCACTAATATCTCCTATCTCAAGGGATCCCAAAAGAGTCCCAGTTGGGGAAGCCGCTTGATTTGGCTTGTCTGCAATACTGGCCTGGTTGGTTCCGC
The DNA here is from genome assembly GCF_002532875.2 of Varroa jacobsoni. Lineage (NCBI taxonomy): Eukaryota > Metazoa > Arthropoda > Arachnida > Mesostigmata > Varroidae > Varroa > Varroa jacobsoni. Next base: position 32,161 of record NW_019213704.1, read on the forward strand.
CTGCCATGTTAGCCATGTTCACAGAAGCCATATTGGAGTTTACTGTATTAGTGGATGCGCCTCCCATGGAGTAGCTGCCTTGAAGATGTTTCAATTGCGACAGCGTGTGGTGCCTAAGAGCTTCGTGTAACGCAGTGTCGCCATCTTTATCCATCAAATTTAGATTAGTACCTGAAATTCACATAGAAGTTGACTAACGAGTATCGTGTAACGTTTGCAGTTGTTTTCATTAATTTATAACCCTGTGGATACCTCTAAAAACTCATAAGATTTCTTCGTTAAAGAATTTGAGAGTTTGATTTGGTCCTCAGAGCTTTTTTGCAATTGTTTCGAGAATAAATTTATACGAACCGGCATTGACAAGCAGCCGAACTATATCATGATGTTGTCTTTCAACTGCGAGGTGTAGAGGTGTTTGCATGTTGATGTTCTGTAGATCCACCCGGGCTCCGCCTAATTCGATCAGAAGCTGAGCTACTTGTAGGTGATTGTTAAGTGCTGCTAAATGCAACGGTGTATAGCCATCATCTTTCTGGTCATCTACTCGCCATCGGTGGGGAAGATTTTCCAATAACACACGAACCGCCTACAAAAAACAGGTAAATCGAGTGGAAGCGGCATATAAAAGAGGAATATTTTTTTTTGTTTTTGCAGGTCGTATAAACTTTAAAGTATAATAAATGGTAATGCAAGTTTGATACACCCACCTGGGGATTGCCCCTAAGAGCACCGTGATGCAGGGCATTGAAGCCGTTGTTGTTAGCGAGTGTCACATCGGCGCCGCTGCGCAATAGAAGTTTCATAATATCCTCACGTCGTTTACTGATCGCATCATGCAGCGGGGTATCACCTTCACAGTCCTGTAGACTCGGATGACACCCTAATTGTAATAAGCGTTGCACCGAATTCACGTGACCCTTGTAGACGGCAATGTGAAGTGGAGTTTGACGTCGAGCATTCCGCGCGTTTAGGTCGGCGCCAGCTTGAGCCAATAACCGGATTGCCTCGGGTTCATCACCGAAAGCAGCATGGTGTATTGCCCGGTCACCGTCCTTGTCTAATAAGTAAAAGAAGGGAAGAACAAAGAAAATACCCAATCATATTAACTTTGTTTTCAGGATGTAGGCACAAACATTTAGTTAGGTTAAATCAAATGAACGTATTTGTTGTCGTACAGGCGTTTCACTCTCCCAGAAAACTAGCTCACCTTCAATTTCAACATCAGCACCGTAGCGCACGAGGAGTCGAAGTACATCGAGGTGTCCGTTTTGGCAGGCCGCTTGTAAGGCCGTATGTGTAACGTAGACACCGTTAACACTGGCATCCCGCTTAAGGAGGCCTTCAACTTTGTTGGCGTCACCCGATGCTGCAGATCGAACCAATTCCTCGTTAACATCGCCTGACGCGTGGCTATCAAACAGTTTTTTCAGAAGAGCACTGAGCCGATCACCTGAACCCTGCAAACAATTCAGGGGTCGAGAGAAGGAAACTATTACACTTGTAGTTGAGGTAGGCCAACCTTCACTTATGAATAATTCTCCTTATATTCGTGCTTTCTTTCGTTTAATTTTTCACATTACAATTGCATAATTTCCGTCTTCTGGAATTGTATGGACTATTAGCCAGAATTACATGATATTATATATCCTGAAGGTCTATGAGCTAATTCTGTACCTTTGTCGAGTCCGGTCGAATTTTAGTAAGTGCAAGTGGATTGAAAGTCCATTCTTCCCCGCGTACTTCAACCTTCACATCGCCGTCATCGTAAACCTGCAATATCATATAATAATATTAGGAATATAATTCAATGAGCTGGTACCATAGCACATTCGAGTACAAGTCTTCATGAAACGAGCATGTGGCGATTAAATATACAATTTAGCGTTTCCTACGCAAATAATATACCAACTCCTTGGTAGGCAGAATAGATACAAATAAATACATGCGTGCGAAAGGTGGAAAACGAAATACCTTTTAAATGATTTTAGCTTTAGAATGAAACAACTTAGGAAGCTTAAAATAAGGGCGTTACTTCCTACTGCCTACCTGTCGAACTCTGCCGATTTTTCCAACGCTGGGCAACATTCCGTCCGCCCACTCGCCGTGCCTTTCCTGTAACACCTTCAAGCGATCAATATCACCGCAGATTTGGACTAAGTCACCTGTTTGAAGTTCGTCTGGTGACCCGCCGCCAGCAGCTGTCGACCCACCAGCGACAGGAATGCTTCCATCACTGAGCAGATTTACTGTAAATGTCGTAGCTGCGCCGCCTGTTTGCACTCTGTTGCTAGGTAATAGCCGGGTCAACACGCACGGATTGAACGTCCATCGTCGTCCAGAAGGATACGTTACCACAACGTCATTATCTTCGTCTATACCAATCACAGTTCCTGACAAAACAAAATAAAATTTTAGATCAGTAAGCAAATGCACACGAATTAAGACAAATTGCTACTAATTTGTACCTGTTGATGACCGATAAGTAATTGATTTTTCATTTTACCTATATTTAAATACCATAAGCAAGCCACAGAAATGCAACCTAAGCCCTTAAATTGTCAGAACAAATGGTTAAGATTTACACTTATAATAGAGTCTAATAAATCAACGTCAAGAATATTACTCTCACCTGTGGTGCCCAAAGCTTCGTGCATTCCGTCAGCCCAGCCACCGTGATTGACTTGGAGACTTTTTACGAGGTGCACGTCTAACTCGATTGTCACCATATCTCCCACTGATACGTGAAAATGTAAGAAGAGAGAAAGACGAATCACGTATGTTTGCAACTGCACGATAAATCTAACACGCTCTACTTGTAGCAACATATTTGTTTCTTAGTACATCGACATAAGCTGACATGTACTAGAAAATTTATCTCGTACCTATAGAGATAGAAGTTCATTCATTTATATACAGACTCATTAAGTTTATATATCTAACAGTTGATTAACATGTACTTAAAAGTTGCACTGCACTTTAGAGATAAATACGTTTATTCATTAACAAGAATTTCATTTCATGTTAGCTTACATTGCAATTGACCGGTAGAAGATATCATGCTTCCATGTTCGCCAAGGACAGGCAGGTGGTCCCTGTAGACGTTTCCTCCTTTGCCGTCTGTAAGGACTTTCAGGTCCGACATGCCTTCGAATCCTACGCGGTACATGTTTCGCGTACCTGTAGCCTCCCATTGAACTGACGCGGCACTTCGCGGAGTTGTTACGCTCCAATCCTGAATTTCAATTACCTACATTTCAAGCACCGATGGGTGGCAACAAACCAAAAAAGCTGATGCAAATAAGTCTTCGTAATAATTGACATACTGATTAAGAACGCTACGACCTTATTGTGTACTTTTGCATCTTAATATGTAAGTATTCTGTGTAAAAAATGAAATGGCAAGATACAAGGTTTATTTAACAACCGTAAGTATCATCCACGGATACTCTCGTGTAGTAAGGCCCTTGTCGAGATTAAAGCCACACAAATAAAGTTTCACGCATTTTGTTACTTAACTCTATGGACATAAATCAAAGTTTGGCAATTTCAAACACGATATTCTATGTAATGTATATTTCTCTTTACTCTAATCTACACTTGATTAGCAGAGGGCCGATGCCGTGCACATTCAGAGGGCTGTTCATTTTAAGAAAACAAGCCGTCGAGTAAAATTCTTAGAAGAGTGTGATAGAAAACGTTCTCATAGAAAACGATTAAAGTTCTGAATAACCAATCGGATTTTAATACTAATTGAACATCCTCCAAGATAAATTTTCCTACATTGATTTCTTAATTTTTTTTTCATTTACATCTCCGTATCCTAAAATGTATTTACAATAAGTAACAAAAAAATATTCTTGAAATAAATCCAGTTAAATTTAAAATCGTGAGACTTCGTTTAACTTTCAAGAAGTTGTGTAGCTTCGTAACATTCTATAGATGCATAAAGGGCGAGAAGTCGGAACTACGGACAGGGCTTGCCATCTAGTTTTTTACATAATTCTTGTGCTAACGCACATATTTAGTACGTTATTCAACTTACTTTGCCTGTTCTTGCCCCGTCCTGATTGTCCCATTGCCAGTCGACCCCACGGACGACCCTAGCGCCGGGAAAGGTGCCCCTTAGTGAAACTTTCTTGGATCTTTTGCGTGCCTCGCAGAGTACCCTATCGCTGAATGGGGTAGCTACCCGATAGAAGCGGTGCGCTAGCAGGTGCTTATTACCGTGATAGCATACAGAGCACAGATCAAGCAACGAACATTCTGCACACGACCACCTATTAAAATTATTAACAACATCAGTCAGATTTTCTTGTTATTGTTTTGCTTTATAGGATTATAAGAAACAGCTTCCGTTTTCTGTCTATTATGGAGTAGTAATGTGATGGGCTCAATTACGGTTCAAATCATATAGGCTAACTAAGACGCACAAAATTAGATAGGACATATTGCAGGAATATTAATATATTGCGTGTGAGTGATGAACTCTTAAACATGCATGATATGTTTAGCAGTTCTTAAGTTAAACGTTTTCACGTGTAATACCATTTACTTTATATTGTGCACAGCTAAATTGCACAAATCCAATCTGAATCAGTTCTGACTGTAATATGTAATCTCAGTGAGACACGCATCCTGTGTGTCAAATAGGTAAGTGTCTTATGAGTGTGCAACTAGTAAACGTTCTACCTACCGTATACCATATATTGGACCTTGACCACAGCCGGAACACACTGTATTATCGTGTTTTACCCCTGTCGGCGCACTGTCCACTACGCGAAGGTCATACGTACCGCAGCATCTACCAAAATGAAAATGAAAACAGTAAAACTGAGAATTTTATAAACTGCGAATATGCGTGAAATCGATTTTGACATGAACATAAAGGAGAGAACGTCAAGATCCAGTTTTGACTAATTTAATATGACCTGTATATCTCCTCCATGGTGTTAGCAAGCCTGGCCTTCAATTAAGCCTACCTATAGTTAGCAGCTGTTCCATTATCCCACACAACGACAACTTCCTCAGGCGAATCGAACTGTCTAACTGTACCGAGATGACCCTCTCCGCCATCTTGTTTATCCCATTTCCAGCCAGGTCCACGCATCACCCTAGCGCCCACACCACCGACCATTCCGCTGAGTGAATTTCCGCCACAGCCGCCACCGTTCACACCGCCGCCACCTCCGGGCATAGGCTCGTTCGTCAGCCCGCTGACAGGCCCCGGCGCGCCGGTGATCCCCATCGACATGCCCCACAAGCAGCGTCTTGCCTAGCCAGGACGCCGGTCCGGTAGACTCGGCAAACACTCAGTCACTCACTGCTGCCCACTGGATCGCTGCTCGGGGCAGCGCGACCAATTGTGACCTTTAGCACCCCTAATTACCTGGAAGCTATGGCGATACAGCGTGTTAGCTCGGGATATTGCAACATTTAGAGTAGGCTAATGAAAGCGGAAATTACTTGAGAAACAAGATTGGAATCTTTTAATAAACGGTCGTAGGCTAAACACACAATGAATTTTCATCGCAAAACATCGAATAGCAGCTAATTAACAGGTTAAGGCGTGCTAGCTGAAATTCTGATAGCGGGTACATTGAAAGAAAGAAATTCTGGTTAGAAAAATAAAAAATTATTTCGGTTTGTGATCGTACAAAATCCCTGATTAGGCACTTATCTACACCATTCTTCAGGCTTGCATTAAGTTCGACGGCGACAAGCGGGATAGCACACTCTGAAATTACAAGGGCGTTCAAACTGGTTGTTACAAAATTTTGTCATAAGTAGCGTACTCTTTTGAACCAGTCATTTTTCACATGGACCTATGTTGAATCAAAAATTAATGCTAACAAAATTTGATTATCTTTGACAAAGATCAACAACATTTTTTGAAAGTAAAGCAAAGTCTCTTAGAGCCAGAACGCATTTTCCGCATCGCCACGAAATTTTGGAACTCTATTATTGGAAGAAGTCTATTTACATTTACTCATTATTAGACATTTGAGGTAGTCACAGAGTTAGGAATGATATAATAAAAACTGATGTTAACAAAAATCACAGGTCGTTTTTCAATCATATTTCTGCGCACCTGTAGCACTCGTATATGTCAATTCGTTTATAAAACCCGCTTACTGACAAAGCACATGATAAAAGCCACGATGGGCAAAAGGTCATGTCAGTTTTCATGATTAGCCTCGTCTTGGGTTGATTTCATTTCGGATTCTTTAAACTAACTTAGTCATCTTAATTTCCGTTGGTTTTTTTTTAGTTTAAATTGACAACACAGACCCTCGACAATTAATGGAGTGTCAACGACAATATTTAACAGTATTTTGATGTTGAGAACAGAATAAATCACAAAGCGCTAGCTAGAGATTGAAATTTCAGGTTTTGAAGCTGACAGCTGTATAATTCTTATTATAGCACTTACGGTACCCAGCGATTATAAATATAACAGGTTTTTCACACCATTTAAACATTTTTTGATCGATGAGCATATGCAAAGCCCACAAAATGCAAGCAAAACTCCACAAAGCCAACTATCACTGTTAATTTAGAACCCTAATGAAGTGACGTGTCAACTCCACACCATCAACTACTACATGAACCGTCTCGCGCGTTAGCCAGATGGCATAATTCGAAGAAAACAAAAGCGACATTCCTGATCCTTCAAGTTTTCTTTGATATACGTAAATGTATATCATAAGGCAGCTTAATTAGTTCATAACAGCGTAACTGTCGATGGCGATGATAAGCTGCTATAATATTAAGATACTTCGAAAGCTTTTACATCTAGTTAGGCTGAACAACCAACTATGCCTATATTCGGACTAACGTCGTGAAACATTGAAGTTACGCGCTGTGCGGCCTAACTTCAAATAAAAAGCCGCTTAACGCATTTTTGTTTGCTATCTTCATTTGCTGCCTCTAAAATCTATTATAACCCGCGTTTATAAAAAGAACACGGTCATTGCTAGGAATTTACAGGTTACTCAAAGTTACATATTATGCATCATCATAGCGAAGATAATCGTTCATGCCATTCGTCAGTTTCCGACAACATTGCGAAAGAGCAGTCTACTAGGACACAACTCTTGGAAGTATGCCACAATTAAGCACTAGTCTGCAGCCAAGCTAGGCCTCTGCATGTCGTAGTACAGTTCGATTCCTTATCTACTATTCCACAGAATCAACCATTATACTCTTCTTGAGAAAATGCCATCTTCAGAAATTGGTCCTATGGTGCTTGCTGGAAGCCGGTCATATCCCATAACTGACCTTCGAATTTTATAGCTGAGATATCCGAGCTGACGACTGTTGATATTTTAGATCATTCTTTTGTTTGCCACATTGCTCGCGACACACGAATCAGGTCAGCCTGGTTGTATGATATTACTCACTTTTTATAAAAAAAATCTACCAGATTCTAATAAGTACGTCTGCAACTGTTAAATATAATACCAGAAAAGGCAGGGTGTTCGTTGGGACCAGCAATGACAAATCTGAGTTCAATTACATGTCTAGGAACAAAAAAAAGCATACGAAAAATATATGGTTTATTACAGCCATGAATAGGTTGAACTAAAAAACTACTATTTTTTGCTCAATATGGGTCATGAACTCGATGAAAACGATATCGACCCATAACAGGTAAGTAGGACTTTCTGCTAATATATATTAGCTAGTACAGGTTTCTGTTATACATGCACCTACCTTAAAAGAATTTTTGAAATATTGCCAAATATCACGGAAAATAGATAATTATAAGCTATCGACTTTAACGTATTATGCGAATGTTGGGTGTACAATTAATAAACAAAAATTGAATTCCGTGCGTGCTACACCTCCACCATTCAAATATAGTAACCTAATTCCTCCGAATATACCCAATGATGAGTATACGAGGAAGGAATATAACAATGAGTTGTTTTCGACTATATTAGAAGTAAATGATTAAGTCACCAATATTGATAAGCAAAAGAAGCTTTTGTTAATCAGCAAAATCACATTAGGCAAAAAATTATCGGCGATACCCAATGCTGTATTGAGTAACACATAAATATTATACGAGGTAGCAAGGATACAATAATTTTGACGTGCTTACGAGTTAAATTCCTTATACATGCGGTGTGGTTTTGAAATGAGTTGTGATTTCCTGAAAAAAAAATTTTGCTTAAACGGAAAATATCAAACGAGTGACAAAGCAACCTATGGCACGAAGTCTGCCTCCTAGGGAGACGTCTTACGACGAATAGATAGTTCTACCACTATGCATCGAACGCTCAGCTTAAACTGACGTCCGATGTACACGTTACCCCCCCCCCCCCCCTCAGGTGACATAATTAAAAGTAGTTTCACAGACATCAACACACAAGTTAGTCACGTTGACCTTTCCCTCCCAAACAGGTCTCGTTATGCAAGATCGAACATTTCTTTTGGTATGGCTGCAAATCATACCCAGTATTTTTATCACAACGAAATATTTAACAAATCACCATATTACTAATAGCACGTAATCTTTGTCTATTTATATTAGACGGCTTATAGCTAAAATAAGCCTGAACTCAAACGTCGAGTCAGTGACACATATTCTAAATTTAAAGTAATCAGGAGATGTTCAGCTCTAAGTCAACAAATCCAATTCAAGCAAACTATACCGAGTAAATTGGATATCAGCTTATTTTGTATTAGCTGTATTAATAGAATAAATAGTAGCAAAACGGTAGAACAAGATAAAAGAAAAAGTTCCCTGAAAGGAAGAAAACATCTATCCTGCGAGTTTAGGAAGACGACGCCATGTTCTACGACGATTCTACCGCGGATGCTGTATTGTTATTGAATTTTAGTAGACAAGCTGCTGACTCCAGAATTAAGCGGTTGATTGTCAAAAAGTAAAAGTTTCGAATCCTATTATAAACTTACTTTTATTGATAATCCCCTAGCTGCTGAATGAAGGGTGTAAAAACGGTAGAGATGCCATGACTCTGCCCTGTAAGGCGCGAATCTTTTCACTGAAGCAACGCACTACTTCACAACGAGCAATGAGACACAGCGACCACAGCCAATGAAGAATTGCTTATTTTTGGGGTAATTATCTGAGCTAGCAAAATTGAATTGAAAAAATGCCGGATCGTAAACAACTAAAGACAGTATACCTGAGTAATATGTCCATGATGTGCGAAATTTCTATATTTAACGAACAAATATTTATATTACCCGTGCAACACGCAAATCACTGTATCGGCTTGTAACGGCTATGGCAACAAACGAAATCGTATAATGGTATATATTTTATAGCTTCTAGTTTCGCATACATGTGTCGATACCGCTTAAGTGAATCGATAATATGGGCCACTTTGTTTTTGACGCTGCTTGGTGCTTACGTCGGATCCTTGTAGTCGTCACTTAATTTAACGACAAAATAAAAAACACCTGGTGTCAAACGCGCCAATTTAAAAATAAGATAAAAATTATAGGTACAAGTGGCAAAAGAAACACTGTTTTTTTCAACACTTTCAATAGTAACTTGAGCTTTATTTATTCATACATTTTGCGCAGCGTATGTCGATGCGGGTTTTGAATCACCGAACTTTAGTCGTCCAAACTATAGCGCTGAATGTAGCAACTTTCGACCCAGAAAAAAACACTAAGCGTGTTAATCAAAACACGAATCGGAGATAGGCCACCGACAACACATCAATCAAGCGTGCACCTCATTACGCAATTGACAATGCCTTGTCTATTTTGTTGTCTAAACAATGCGCCTGAAACTCTAATATATTGTCATTTGAGCTTGTGTTCTGACTTGTCATCTATGATTTCCGTTAAGTAATAATCATGCCCAGATGCTTCAGCGATTATTAAGAACATACCGCTTGTTATAACATTCTTTGTTAGCACTAATAAAAACATATGTAGCTGCTTATAACAATACGGTTCTTTTTCCATCTGTGTTCCCAATGTTTCAATCGACACTTTAGCCCCGCAGTACAACAGATGAGCATGTGAAGCGGATACTATCCACACCACTTATACTACAACGTGTGTTGTATTTGATAATCCATAAAAATCCTATAAAACTCGAGCACCAACCATTGTTTTGTGCGTCCGGAGTCCCATAGAAGCTACGTAATCTACTGAATCCTGAAGCGCTACCACCGTTTTCTCTCTCTTTTAGTTTTTTTTTTTTTATATCGGCTCCCTTTTTCTACTGCGTCTCCACATGACCCGGCCTAACTAATGACATTTCACCGCCCGGTACTTCCTTAGAACTCGGCTGTTCATCTAACCATGTGGATCTGAGCGGGTACCCTATATTTCCCCGTGTAAGCACATCTGTGTCGATCCGGCAGGTCGAGCTGCTAGGAGCGATTCAGTAGTACAGTGGCGGGGCCTCCGTCTTCCGGGATGAACAGATCGTTCTTTCTGCGGCTCATGTGGCCAATATTAAAAATAAAGCCTAGCTGCCAAAAGCAACTTCTTGGCTGAGGCTGCGTCTGTGCCTGTAATAATGATTACAATATTAATCTTCTAGTTAAAGTAGTTCATTCAAATAATTACCAACGCACGATTAGGAATACAGGAATGTATACATTTAATAGGTGTTATTACAGTTAGAAAATTCCGGCTGAAGCTGCCCAGTACAACCGCAATAGACACCTAGATCGATTCTACAAAATTTCTTCATGAACTTATAATAATTGAACTTTTCTTGAAAGGCAATGTTGTGCAGGCAACACAGTAATAATTATACGATTACAAGCTACACACGCTCAGTGAGCATTGTATATTGTTAACCAGTGTGACATCGACCCGTTGTTTGGCACTGTATTTAACATTGCTTCAGTACTAAAACAACTTCGCAGTTTTGCCAATCACATGCTCTAAACCCCATAAATGCCGTACTTGGAACAAATACTAAGGGCCAGATAGACCGCGCACTAGTCCCAATTACCAGATTTACAATAGAAAGTGCAGCATAGAAGAGTGTGGTGCGGTTATTAGACTAAACTACACTACAAGAAAATCCGTTTAGAAATCTATACGTTTACATCACTGACGGCCCTATCTCTACCCAGAACCGTGATACCGCACGTCTAAATTAGCAGACTACTTCAATTAGGGACCACCAGGGGAAACACTCGCGAAGTACCCAACTGCATGATGAAAATAACGACATATATATATAATAATTATGAAAACACTAAAAGATTCCACACATGCTTTTCGGTCCTCTTATCTAATAAAAATACAACAAAGCTAACCATGGCTTCGGCTTCAGAACAATGTAATTTTAACGGAACGACAATGGTACTGATAATGACGATAAAATAGAATATCAAAAAGCAATTGCTTCTGGCACGACTTCTGTCTGGCGAAACTTACCACGCTCGGAAGGCCAACAGGTTTTATTTTTCGACGAAGCTTCTGTCTCGCACATTCAACCTAATCCATGTGGACTATATGTAGTCTCAACGTGTCGACATCGCCACATGCACTTCACTATCAATGGCACCATTACCCAAATGCGCCAATGAAACACAGCATACCGAACTGATGAGGCCGAACGAAAGTACGCTGCTTAACAAACCGATCAAGTAACTTGTTGGCATTAGCTGACAACTGCGGCTGTTGCAGGAAACCTACGGGTACCCGCTCCACCTAGCTAAGGCTGTTCCTATAAGTGCACTGCGAGCAGCACTCCTCACTGGGGCTTTGTTGGTTCACTGTCCGGCCACTGGAGCTTGTGTTCGTGCTTATAATTAGCGAAGGCTGCTACGACAAAATTACCCTAGCCAGCATCACTCCTTTAAGTTGATCCCCACATAACAGCGGCCGAGCACCTTTTCTGCACTGTTGATGGTGCTGTTGCCTCATTGCAGGCGTCGTAACCCTTCTGTTTACTTTTTTCGTTTTCGCTTAAAGGCCACCGAATGGTTTGCTGCTAACAGACAGTTGACACGGCGCGCGCCGAAACGCGCGAATGTTTGAATTGAGCGACGAGACAAAGGAGCGACCCTAGAAAGTCTTCGGATGCCGGTGATATGCGCGAAGAAATGGCAATCAAAACCGAGTGAATAATGATTGTTGCTTTTAGCGTTTGACAAGTGGCAAGTGTGTATTAACTTACCATATATATTTAAATCATTTGCGAAGGGACCTGTACGTGCAATTTACAATTTCTGCACGATGAAGCTTACGGACATCGCGTAACAATGTCACTTGCTAGATAGGCGAGAGTGTCACTTTTCACTAAACACCTTTATTGTAAGGCAACAAAATCATACGGGCATAGATGCTTATGATATGAGTATCTAGAAATGTAAAAAAGTCATTTCGAAATGGATGTCTACTGTATAATGTTGTCGAAATGCGTAAGAGTTGTGTGCACGGCTGCTGAAAGTGCCCAGTGTGAGATTCAACAACTTGAAAAACCCGGGTCCCTTTTCCCTTCTTTTCAAGCGTTGGGACTATGCTAACACTATTTAGAATTAGAGTTTAATTAAGCCAAGCACTTGCTGAACTGCGAGACCAAATCTACGGCGGCACGCCGCATATTTTTCTGCGATGCCTACCCACAATGTTGCTTAGAGGAGAAATTTAACCCACACTCTCCATCTTTAACAATTAAAGTCCAAAGTAAAACTTAATTGATCTCGTAAATTACTACTCAACCAGCTGTGGCGTCGCCAAAACAGAGAGAATCTCTAACAATATCATCATCTTCATATACGGGAGTCAGACAGAGATAATATACATATGCCATTGCTTACATTTGTCGATAGGCGTTGTTCAAAACGATTCAGTAGTACTAATCGAAAATGCACATTGGGTTTAGCAGCTTTCCCCTTTGAAGTCCGAAGGCAATTAAGTAAGCTAAGCCGCTTCTCAGTGCCCCCTTTGTGTACATGGCTTTAGTGCAGTGTGCCATTTTTATTTCTACTCTGACCAGGCAGTCTTCGCTTTTAGAAGTACTGTCATTATTTACTGTGTTTGTTATACTGTTTTCGAAACAATCCACCAGAAAGTACATGAAATGATTCCTAACATAGACGGAAATTTAAGTCGAATCTCATTGTGCTAAGTCACATCCGTGCTTTGCCTATATATACTTATTCAGTATACAGTCAAGTTCAGACAGTTCCAATAGATTGAATAGGGCTTCTCGAACTCTCTTCAGTCGACGCTGAGGAAGTAATTTTCATTGATAGTTCCAGCGTATCTTCAGTTAAGTGATTCGAATTCTAGTCGTCAACCTGACGCTTGCCAGTAGATCAGACATCGTTCATACTAAAGCTTAGCAATCAACTTTAAACTTGTTTGTTATTGATTACAAAATCTCACCTTTTGCCAGTGTTTGAGTAATAACGATATGTATGCTTGTTTTTTCTTCAACGGCAAATTTATAGGAGTTGCCACCCTGTACGCCTACAGCCGAATGTCGGTCAGTAAGTGATCTTTTGAATAGAGTAGCGTTTGTTAAATTGGTAAACGCTGCCAGGGATGAGTCAAGTATTGGTGTTTCAAGGTTTAGCAGAAGGATCCAGTACTTGCCTATTGCCACGTTTTATTTCCTTTGATGGTCTTAAGCGATTCAGAAATTTAAACATTCGAATATATTAATAGTAAGGCTCGTAAAACTTCATGGTTTGACATCAGCTAAGCGGAGCTTATTACTTACTGGTTCTCACCTGTATTAGGTCTAAGGACATGCAAATCGTAAGTGCTTTTGTCTCGGCGTTTCCGCAGAGGCTATTATTATTACTATTAGTAATATTGGCACAAAGTGTTTTCACGCTGGAAAAATGCACGGCTAAGGGTACTAATAAGTTTAATTCACTCATTTGTTTATAATAATACGAGACTACGGAAAATAAGACGCGTTCCGGTTACGCTTGCAAATTCAACATTAACGTTTCCCTTGTAATCTAACACAGAGCACTCTTTATTATTTCTTATTTGAGTGTACATGGTTCGTCGGCACTGCAGTAACATCAAGATTTAATGCATAGCCTTTTTTTTTTTGGCTAACTTGAGGCTTTCAGTACATCACAAGCGATAGCTTTGGGTCCTCTTTATTTCTTACTCGCACAGAAGCCGTGAAGGCCCATAGCCTTGCAATTGATTCCGTATGTCCTTCTAGCAGCATTATTATGAAGTCTACTTTTTTTCTGTCGTAGGAAACACCTCTCCCGACCAAGTTATGCCTTTCTAAAGATCTGGCGTCATGGTCATCATCTTCTCTGTGTCGCAAGATATTTTCTTGAGAGAACGATAATGGACAATGTTTAAGTGTTGCTAATTTGAGAATTTTCTATTACCGACGAAATGTAATGGATGGTTTGCGAATCCGAATAGCGTGTCATAACTAGTTCATTTACTTAGGATATTTTTGACGGTTTCCCAATGCAAATTAGCCATAGATAAATGTCTTTGAAGAATCTTTAAAAAAAAACATCATTTTATGCAGTCGATTTCAACAGTAATCGATAGAACTAGACTATTATTGATACTTTTACGTGCATCTGCGGTATTATCTGAAACGTATAAACGATAAATATACGTTTACGTCCCAAAATGTCAAATCGGACCCGTGTGTTAAATCACAGACAAGGCCAGAGACTTTTTTCATATTTGTCTGTTTCCACTTTTTCGGTGTTTGTTATCGGACTTTTACCTTTATCCTGTTTCTGTGAAATGTCCGTTGAACCGCGAAACTACAACTCAGAAGAGGGAATCTTGTAATACAGTAGCGAACGATACCTGCATGCCCCGGTCGTTCTCTGGCAATATCTAGACAATAACCATAGTGTAAACGGTTCGATTTTATCACCACTTACTTTTATTATTATTATAGATACCGAATTGCTATTGCCAATCTATATGCTTACGAACCAGTATTGTCCTAGTTCAGTAATTCTTCAGAGTGCTAGCCCTTCCAGTAGCGTTAAACGAAGCGCACCCACACCTGAACTTAGACCATTTCACATGTCCCTAAGTTACGTACGCACACACACACTGGGCATCACGGGGCAGATGCCAACCAAATTTAAACTTTATCCGACTGTTGAAAGCCAACGACTATAACTCTTATGGTTCTTATATATGGGTTCAACCGAATTCAGTATCACTGATCATTTTCTCACTATCCAAAACGTTTCCAAATGATTTGCTAAGAAATGGTTTTTCACGGGCACTGTGCTTCTGATTTTTGGGAGATGCACCAACTCATGCAGTCGGAAACAGTCAACGTGCGATACATTCAGTTACGTCGGCCGGATAAGAAATAGCCTGAATCAATAATCGAGTCCAGCTAGTGGTGGCGCGCTGGCTGCCTATTAATAGTTGTCATCCTGTTTGCTGCCTATCTTTGCAACGTTAGTTTCGTTATTTTCAAAAAAGGTCACCCACGGTGAAGTTTTTCTTAATTGCTAACTTCTAGATAAGTGATTTACTGGTGTTAAGTGCTAAACAACAGCTATCGAAGTCCGTATTTATGCCATGACTACTCCGATGGCGTAATTTTTAATATGCAGAGCTGCTCGTAGACGATGTGCTTTAACCGTCTATGATTGTACTAACAAACGCGAGGATTGTCGTTATATTCAGTTTGTCGCCTATTTGGTCCGTTCGTAAAAAAGGTCAGGCGCTTAGAAACAGCGTGCGCATTCTGACGTCCGCAAGCATAGTTGGCTTGTATAACTATCTCAATGCCTCTTGGTAGGCTGCGAGCAGTGAGCTTCTACGAGTTTGTACGTCTCGCTGCAAAAACAAGTTACTGAAACAGATCTAACATTTGTCCTGCATATCTGTCACATCCCTGTGTGACGATCAAAGCTTAAGACGTTAAGTTTCAAAGGATCTACGCTATTTTACACGCTCTATCGATTTCTTTTCTCTTAGCTTAGAAGCATATCCAGAGCCAGGCAGTTTTTGTCAACCCGGGTCGGCTTGTAAACCCCTGAAACTATCTGCTGTACCCTTCGCACGTGCTGAAGCGTTTGTTGGACACCAGCAACCAACGATATTCTTTACTGTGTTACTTTTCACGTTTTTATTCCTTCTCGCTTGTCGCTTTTTTTTCAAAGCCTTCGTTTCACACTCGCCCTCTCCACCATTGACTCTCAGCTGAGTCGTCGAGTGTTGAGTGGGGTGTCGGCTTCGAAGGGGGTGCGGCTAAAGCCTTCCCCCATCTGTGGGTCGTCGGCACTAATTGCTGAACCGGCTGGCATCGTTCCTGTTAAGAATAAGCATATCTACATAATATGTCAGTATCCAGAGTACTTTTAATGTCATTGCCTTACACATCGAAGGTTGTATCGAAAGGATGTAATTTGTTTTACCAAAAAAGGTCTGCATATATCGAAGGCAGAGCGTTACTTGTCAGCGATGAGTCAGTCATCGGCGAATTGATCCACAATGAACCGCAATAAATAAACATTGGTTACACATGCCATGCCGCTCTATATTACGCTGATACTTTAGGCATAATGATCGTGATGGTATGTGGTTTTATCGTGCGATGACAAAGTTACTATATTCGGGCCTATATCGATCCGCAACGCGCATTCCGATTCTGAAAGCGTATTTCTAAGGTGTCGAAATCGCCATATAGAACACGCTCACTCTACGTAAACCCATATTTTTATCTTACATCATGTAATTGTACAATGGTGCCGTCGGTTGACTAATGCTGCATTAAGCACGATAATGAATCGATAACAGACAACCTTTAACAAGCCCTTCATTACAACTGCCTTGCCTGATGTCGCGATCAAATGTGTTCCTAATTTGCCATCATTCTGCTGTTTCGTCTCGTTAACCCGGCTGTTTCGACTATAGCGCACCTTAATATTGCTGTGGCCGCTTATTGAGCCTCACCTCGTCGCTCTTGTTCGTTCAGCCACAACTGCTCTTGGTGCTGCCTGCTCCGCCGCTACTGCCGCCGCCGCCGTCGCCGCCGCCGCCGCCGCCGCCGCCGCCGCCGCCGCCGCTATGGCTGCGTCTGACGCTGCTCCCTCCCTTGGACACTGTAGTGCTGTACCCTCTCTGACGCTTGTCGGGTGAGGAGAGCGGACTTCAGCTGACAGCCGGCGCTTTGTGGCGGGTCGCTGAATGCTGCTATCGCTGCTGCTGTGTAGCTATTGTCGCCGGTGTAACTGCTTACTTCTTTATTGTTTGGATTTAACCAACAAAAGCTATTGGTATAAGTCCGTCTTGCTGTTGCTGTTGCGGCTACTGCTGTCTGTCCGATCAAGAAGTAGTCAAGAGAATCTGGCGCGGAAAGCGCAGGAATAGCGGCTGTCTTACCGGCGGTGCACAGTATAGAAGTGGAGTCGCGCCAGCGGTAATGGTGATGGTCTTGGTAGGCGGCACCTACAAGAAGCCACTGCTGTTGTAGTTGTCGTCGCTCTGGCTGTAGTCGTAGTGACCGGATCAAATGGTGAAGGAGAACGATCAGACAACGATTCGCCTACATTGTGTATGCGCTTCTGAACGCGAGCCGGCGCTTGCTGCGTATAGTGGTGCTTAGTTCGTTTAAGCTTGACTAGAGCGGGATTGCAGTAACCATCGTTGAGATCAGTTGTGAGTGAACGGCCTCCGTTCAGGAACGACGTTTACGATCAAGTGGTGAAGCTCGCCTGTGGCTAGTTTCTTAAAGGATAAAGCTAATAACGCGATCGGGAATAATATGGAGTGTGTCAGTGAAAATTGTTGTTGAACAGTAGAACGAATCGTAGCAGAAATCTGTCGAAAAAATATTCCGACTCGCTTGAATGCAGCGCGGAGTGAAGCCGTTCGGAAGATTGTTATGATAGCGGCGTGGAGAGAACTTCATCACAGGGAACTTGAGAGACTCTGAGGTAAACACGAAAAGGCCGTTCATAAGCCTATTTCATATCATCAAAAATTGCGAGGAGCACAAGGGATATTTTTCCGGGAACAGGCTATGCGCGTATCATACCCGAATGTGAAGCAAGACGGTCTACACTGCATGTGATACCTTCCTTTTCATGATCGGAGCGACATCGTTACAACGCTATCAGTTTCGGAGAATGTAGCCGGCGGCTGCTTGTGGTCTTCGTTCAAAGCAGTCGTTTTAATACTGTCTGTATGTAACGTCAAGGGCTGGACTTGCAAACAAAGCATCCATCGATTTGTAGTTCGTGCCATAATTCTCCTGCGTCCATTAACTGACACGACGTGTGTGGAAAATGCAAGAATCGATAGGGTCGATGACAACGCCGACCGCTAAAGAGCACGATTGAATAACAGACACAGGGGCGATTCTTTAGGGAAGCTAAGTGACTACAGGCGAACCCAGAGAACTGGACGCACTCACAAAGCGCCTCATGATTTCGCCATCGCCACGTTCTCTTTGTTAATCATCGGCGTGTCGTCGATCTTGTGCATACGTCCTGGAACGGGAATTATCGGCGGACAATTGCTTGCGATCTGGTTTGCGACAGTTTGAGCTGAAACCAGAAGGCTCTTACAGAATTGGACTAGTCGGCGTATTATAGGGAGACCTTTACTGCTGAGTAGCGTTATTCGATACGAAAAAAGTTACCAGACACGGGGCACCGGGACCAGCGTTCAGCCCGGCGTGTTACAGGACGTCATCACTACTGTGAGCGAACAAACAACGATACCACAAGCACCATTGATAGTACGTAACGCCTGTCGCTGCACTGCTAAATACTGTCATTGCCGGAGGTGTTACAAGCAACGGTGTAGCGTGTGTTTGTTGTTTTTCTTAACTGCTTTAGTTGATCAGAGGGCAGTAACAGTATCAGCAGCGGAGGGCAAAGGAAGGCAGAAATATCGTCTTCCTAGACCTGCTCGGTAGGTCCCAATCCCACAACACTTTCCCGCTTGCCTCGTTTTCGCTGGGCGTCGGGCAGGCGTGCGCGACCGCGGGTCGCTACCAGGGGGCAGCGCGTCGGCATTTTCTCGCGTCGGCCCAAACAGTAACGAAATAGAAAGAGACATAGCACAGCACGGCGCTGCTGGTGTCTATCCTCGCTCAGCAGTTCGATCAGAGCGCATCTCTGTGCGAGAGTATTCGTGTCCGTCGTAGCCGTGTATGTGCATGTGTGCTTACCATTACTGGGTTGGGCATCGCTCGGTCAAATAGCATTAGCTTCTTCGTTCTCTGACCGGTGGCTAGGTTCGGCCAGAACGGCCAGGCCAGAACAAACGACATCGCTCGAGTCGAGTTAGACCCTGCTGTTGCCTCCGCCGCCGCCGCCGCCGCCGCCGCCATCGTCGTCGTCGTCGTCTCCGTCGTTCAAGAGCAGATCGTGCCGCGAATCTCTCGGTGGTGGTAGGAAACACCAACCGGCCAAGCGCACAGCAAAGCGAGCCAAACCTCCAGTTTAAATAGCAGCAAATTTTTAGGCAAGCAAGCAAGCAAGCCCGAGTTGCGGCTAAAGGCCTTGTCTGCCTCCTGAGACCGAGGAGTTCTTGCCCTCGCGAGGCGGAAATCACTCGTAAAGCTCTGCTGAAAGTGGCGGCGAGGCGGTCGTCGCTTACGAACGCGATAGTCTGTCGTCTCTTGCTGCTGGCTGAAAGTCTGTGGAGCTGGTCGGGGTTGTTCCAGCCAGGCCACAACACAAACCCAGTTGTAGTGCAGTTCAGTTTGTTGGCGTGTGGCATCGTTATTGACGCGGTTCCTTGTACTTGGAACGGCCGGTGGACGGCTGCACGATGATGACCCAGGAACGATACATGCAACAGGAGGAGGAATGGGAACGCGAAGGACTGCTTGACCCGGCGTGGGAAAGGCAGCAACGCAAGGTCAGTATCTATATAGGATGGCGTAGTAGGCAATCTTGTAATAGCGACTCCAGCAGCACAAAACACGCCGGATACGCCTGAGACGATATGCTTAATAGAGGACAATCTCAGTAATACTTAAGGCTTACGCAAACTGTCTAAGGACAATAAGGCTGGTCTATGACAATCAGTCTCCATGCATCTATTTATCTATTTCTACTAAAAAGGCGTAGTTTTATTGGTTTTATCACTCATAAACACTTCAAGATTATTACCCAAGTGCTAGACTTCTCTGATGTAACGACCCTATAGCGAGCTGTTACTTTCTCGACGTTCTTGTGAAGTCAATAATTGTTATCAACCACTATTGTTCATCAGTTAGAATTTACCCGCGGTAGTCTTGCTATTTTTTTTTTTATATATCCAGAATAATAAAAATTCGAGATTTTACACGAACTCAACCGGTTGGCTAGCCCCTCTTCAGAATGCAGAGATGTTCCGTGGTGCAAGAAATGTGTTGGGATTCGACTGCTGAGTCACCTGTCGATCGTTGATTTTCTAGAGAAAAAGAAGTTCCACTTTCCAATAATGTGAAATAGCTTTTATGGTCTGAAAATGATGCTTTTACTAGCGTCAGTTTAATAATTTGCGCTGTTACCGACTTCAACGAGCACATCGTCTTGCCCTTACCTGCCAGTCTATAGACCACCAAATGTTTACAAATTTACCAATAACATCGCGACAGGCTAGCATCCTATCACGCAGGTATCAGCTGCCCTCAGCATTTACGAGGCTGCATAGCATAAGGAATAAATATTAATTTAATAGGAGAAAACCATCAATGGCAGTCCACAGCGACGAGATGGTTCGTGATGCGTGATACAGAGCGTGCTTTGTGTGCGTCCGAATCAATCGTTCATAGCTTATGTGTAGCGTTCAATTGAGGCATTAGAGAAATGGTTCTGCAGTAGATTCGAAAGTATAGTTTCAGCTGTCACGTTTCCAACTCGTTCGAAACCGTCTAGGCTGACCGCCTTATCTGTCGTAATCTTTTGGCAACCAATAGCGCTGTACAGCCCTTTTTTTCAAACCTGCAATGACATTACGTATCGAACATTAACGTGGCTTTAGCCGGATCACAACATTATTATGTACGGAGCGGGCAGACCAATAGCCTAACTGGGCTACGAATTGTGCGCTTTATTTGATACGACCGACAGTAATTTGAACGTATGCTTGATGAAAGCGTCATTACTCCAATGGCCTTCACTAAGTATTGCTCTTCGAGCTCTCGTAGACGATGTATACTTGCTGCCCAGATATGGATTGCATGACCAGTTGAATCGCCATTAACTCGTTCATACGACGCTGACGATGGCGGCAATGATAATGAATAGAAATATATTCTGTATTGCCATGCACGCTTGCATTGCCACCAGAGCTTCGATCAGGTTTCATTATGGTCCACGATGAGCAAACCCCTTTAACCCACGGGCGGCGGTGTTATGAGATTTGAAGGACAAATCGATAGTCTGTGTTCTCCGGCCGATCTTTGCGTTAGCGTATCTTTCGCAGTTATCATACAAAACAACCCCCTGCGCCCTTGTCTACCGCAGGTGGTTACTGTAACACTGTATTCCTCTTAGAAATGCGATTTCCCAGACGTGAGCGAACGTCCCACTACTGCTATTACATGTTGCAACAAGCAACATGGAGAAACGTCATCCGATGCCTGCATTCACAAGCTGCATCGTATCATATGTAGAGTACAATTTCCCAGCATCGCTTTACAGCAATCATTTCTACTGCACTGTAGAATTCGTTTGCAATCGGAGGAAAATGGCATTGTATATCCTATATACATATATGTACTGTGTACTGAGGTACAACATATGCGCTGTCGTCAGTAGATAGAGGGTCATCCGTCGTACAAAACCGCAGTGATACTGGCCGCGCGCGCTTCCTATAATAGTAGTAGCCAGACGCAGCATTGGCGGCGCTTTGGTGGTTGATTCACGCGATAGCTTGTCGGTTCACATGGATACGCGGCCAAGCCAACAAAGTCTTGGTAAGCCATTGCTATATCACCTTTACTGTAGTTGCTGTTGTTGCTGTTTCTGGTGGTATCATGAACAAGGGTTGTGTTGTTAGCTGTTGTCCTCTCGCTCTAGAACAGTCTCTCGCTCAAAGTCAAAACCTAAACCAGCCCTAGTCACAAGCGTGGTGCCTATATGTATAGTTAGCTAGACAAGAGCTACGGCGGCGGTATGCGGCGAGAAGGCAGCTACCGACTCGATCTCTACGGCTGCAACAAATATAGGGGGAAAGCTGAAATAATATGGCAGAAACTAGAGGAAACCTATCTGTGATGAGCCGCTGGCTGTGGGCTTGGTCCTCTTCGGCCGTCGGAATGCCGCCGAGTGGGCGCTCTGGTGCTAGAGCCAATGAGGGAACGGGCCCATTTGGTTTGCCCCGAGACGTGCGTTTGCCTTCACTTCGCCGATGCAACTACCAAGAATTAGACCTATTAGGCTAGCGGCATAGGCCAATGAGGGCTGCCTCGACTGCCACTGGTTCCGCTGACTGGGCGTTGTGTGCGCCAGAAGATATATGAGCAACAAGGAGAATATTAGAGATTGTATTCGCAGTAATTACAGTAGCAATCGGATATTTTTTGCATTCGTCGAGATTCTTGTTTACTGTTCACTGGCCATTATACTTCGGGGGGCGAGAAGAGCGCAATAGGAAAACATGCCGTTGTTAACGAATGCTTATGAAGTAGAAGTTCGTTAGGGCCGACAAGTCGCATCTATCTATTTGAGCAAGAGATAAAAAAAGTTACAGCATATAAATGATAACTTTCTTATATTCGTCTACGTCTATACAAAAGTAAAGCTTTTCAATTAACGACCGTGCCACGGGGACATTGCGATAACCTTCCGGCACTACGTTGTTTGTCAATAAAAGCGACTACTGGAAACGGGGTTTTTGTTACAAAAGAGGAGCAGTCTTTATTCTCGCAGCGGGGAAGTGCCATAGCAAACAACGATAGCTACTCAGCCTACGGCGAACACGACAAAGATGTGTCGTCGAACGTTCAGTGGCATCTGCTGCCAGATAAATCGCGTTCACTCCGAGCCTCATTTCAACGCGTTCGACACAACTGTGCCACTAGAGAACAGCTTGAGTAACACTTCATTTTCAATTGAATGTCCAGGCGTTCATTTTCATACATTTTCCGGACGGTCAATCAACATACGAACCTAAATGTCATGCTTTACGGAAATGAATCCGTTGCACGCGACCATCGGGAACCTCAGTGGAAATGCGTGCGGGCTTTTACCTGTCGCTGTGTAAACCCTACCTAGTAGGTTCGAAACGCGTACATATCCAGTCGCTCCGAGCGTGGAGACAAGCAAAAGTTAGCTGTTTAATGCTAAACAAAAAAATCTTGTAACCTTTCAGTTATTGTTGCGAATTAATTAATTAACGACGTCACGGGTGGACGGGCTATGTTGTCGCTGCGCTATGTAAGAGGTCATCTTAGCTTTGTAAAAAAAAATAATATAAGCAAATTTTATTTGGAAATACTAAGACTAACTGGGACACTGAACACCATTTTCTCCTGTAGCTGAGTTCTTGTTAATATCCTGTTAGACCTCTTTTCCAGGCTCTATCGCTCATATTAATGGCAAGTGGCAATAGTAGCGATCTAACTGCGCTTCGGCGAACTGTCGGAAGCCCTAGAAGACGAGGTGGGTCTTTCAGGCGATAGCTGTAAGGAGGCCAGGCTTAACGAGGTGTTATAAATTGGCTTGTCAGATTTATATCATCATATGGGCGTGATGCGTGTCCAATTGTTTCCACGGTACTGTCACGACAACGGGACAAAGGATCAAGCGGGCCTAAAAAATAAGGTTTTAACTAAACCCATATGACTAAAGATATTGTTGTAAGGAAAACATCTACGAACGGTAAACTCTTTAGACGATGGCTCTAGGGATGGGTTTGTATGCAGTGATGTTTCCAGCCTATTTTGAATATATGATATGATGCAAATTGTTCCGATCAGGTGACTACCCATTAATTGTCGTTTGGCTCATTGTCTTCGTGACGAAAACAAGGTGCCAGTGATACCGTTACGATGAAGTTGCCAATTAGCACTTAATGATGTGCTTGTTCCTTCCTTATTTTCATAAAGTTGCCCAGTGCGTCACAGCTCTGACACGTCGCCCTAATCGCATACCTTTACCGATGATCGAATTGTGCCGACAGTCGGCACAAGTGTTTACTCTCTTTAGGCTCTTTAGCTACTTGAACCCAGGCCTTGAATTAGAAGGGGTGTCACCATTGAGGATCATTTTTTACAATTCATTCAGACCTTTTTCCGAATTATCCAGCGGTGTTGTCTTGCTGCGTTTTACTATAGCAGTCCGATGTCCTTCAATATATATGAAATATAAGATTAGTTACGCTAGAACGTACTGTGTACGACGGTAAAGTGATCCACAATACACTACAAAGCTCACTACTTGATTCGATCTATGGCTTTGGTTCAAGATCACTTTGTTTCTTGTAGTATTTGCAAGTTCTCATATACTTGCCCGTCATTATACTGCTTTTTTCTCTCGATTGAAAGAAATAAAACCGGTTGTGTTTGTCCCACCATATTGTGCCTCGATATTATAGCGGTCTTACTAAGCAATGCACGTTACACATAATTTTGTGCGAGTCAACAATGTTAGTTTTCTAATTAAAATTCTAAAAAAAAAGCACAGTAGAAACATCTTTTTGAAAAAAAAAGTTACGTATTAAAACTGCAAATTAATTTTTTGCCAATTATTCACTTTCGATGTGAATCAACGAGTGATTACTTCAAGTTATTATAATTATATTCACCGTGCGTTACGATAGCTTTCGAAATATTAAAAAAAAAAAACATACTAAACTTCCATGAACGTAAAATAACTATAACGGTTGGATATGCCCTACCTTCACTTTCAGTTGAAAAAAATAGTAAGCTATCAAATTCAGTATTGATAGTGGAAATTAGTAAATACGCTTTGAAATAATTCGTCAGACATTTCCGTATATACAAATGATTGGCAGGGGATCGTAAATTTTTGGTTGTAGTCAGCTTTTTATAAAAGTTGCTACGTAAAAGAAAAATCTGTATATCGAACAAAGCATAATTCGGCGTCAATGTACGTTCAAGTTACTCTAAAGTATCGTCACACATAATTCCGGTGCTTCATTTATTCGACCCTGGTTGTTTTACAAATGCTACTTAGACCGATTACTTTTTGAGCACTATTTATTTGCCAGGCATTTCAGAGTCTAATCTATTTGTCTTTCCTATTAAGAGTCTTGAACAGAAGGTTTGTCCAACCCAAAACGGGTCCACCCCGCCCCCCGAGACGATTTGTTGAGGTCGCCCGAGTGACCTTTCTTCTCTGACGACTCGCACGAGAGTGTCATCACGTCTTTGTAATAACGCAATAGATAATGCCTAGAGACACGTGGTGATATACCTTGAAATCGGCGCATAGACCGCCTTGTTGTTTCGTCTCCGAAGTAACGCCGAAACGGATTGAGCATTGTTTTTGTAGTTTCATTGTAGAAAAATGCACCGTTAAAGTTCGCCTTTGGTCGATCGTAAATCGACGCTGTTAACTCTGTTTATCGTTCTCCCCATCTGAGAAAAAATGCTCTATGAAACACGAAGGCGGCCAGCGACACCGTTCGCGTCATAAATCATTTACAGATAAACATTTCCGTAGAAGTCGCATTACGCGAACAAGTGTGCTTAACTTGCATGGTGCGGTAAATTATGTGTACCCTAATTTCTGGAAGTTACGGCTTTCAAGAGACAGCTAATTTCTAGTTGATCCCTGTTCTAGATATAACTAGCCTTTTACTTTTACAGAGGTAAAATGTGGTTACTAAACCAAGCAGGTGACATGATGGTTTACGTGAACTTTGCAATGCATGCTTAAAAAACGTCCAGATCCCTAAGACGGTCGAATATTTCGAACTTGCTAAAATTATTTATTTTTTAACTATATGATATTCATGTTTTTATAGGTATGTTACAAAAAAATACCAAAATACTCGAAGTGCGAATTCCGCTGAAGTGTCGACGCTTCCTGCCATAGCCGAGCCTTAATTTTATAACGATCCGATCAGTGACCTTTTATAGTATCAATTTTAACGCCACTCGGCCTAAAGCATGTCCGAGTACTGATTTGGCGGAACGAAATCGACGAAAGATCGAAACATTCACACTGTAGATAAGTGAATCCGCTTGAAGACTAGTTAAACACTGAACCCATTTCGACGGGATCAGTGACAGAGTCACACAGTAATACGATTTACTATGCTTATCGATGATGTTCCTTTAGCTGATCACAAAACAAGTTAAACAAATGCATATAAAATCAGATTATGAACAACTATGACAGTCGTAGCGTCCTATAAATGCTTAGTTCAAGAAATTCGGCCGAGGTTACTCATCTATTTACTCTCAAACGAACCATCAAATTTAATAAACAACCGTTATTAAATGTTGAAACCAGAAACAATTGGCATTATAGTAGTTCGAACATACGAAATTGGCCATAATTGGATTCTTTACTAAATAGTCGCCCAATGCGTTGGCCTATTCATTTATAGTAACAGTTATTTATGACAAGCCATTAGGGTACCGCTCAGGTACAGGAATGAGTATTCGACCCACTCCGACCTGGTAGGCTTTACCGCTGTCGAGCTTTCCCTTTTGTTTGGAACTAAATACACACGGGCTAGGCCGTGACTAGACGCTGTGCTAGACCTAACCAACGATACCTAGTAGACGTATATATATATATATATATATATATATATATATATATATATATATATACCGTATACTATTATCTAGCAATTCTCACGACAGGGAACTGCCTGAGTACGTGTTACACCCATCAAAAGTACGGATTAATCATCTTCGCTGAACGGATTTCATGGTGAAATGTTCAACAAATACATTGAAATTTCCGTGCCGGCTACTAACGGCTACCTGGAAGGCAGGATATAGTTGTCAAGGGAGCCCTCGAAAGATGATAGGCGACACCACACGCGAAGACATTTAATACAATATCAGTAGACATCAAGCGACATAAAGATCCATCCAAATGTCCGTTTAGTACTTGAGAAGATGTAAAAAACGATGGCACCCACTCAATAACTACAAGCGAAGTGAAACATACGATCCTATACAAACCGACGAAGGCCTATACCGTATTCTGGTATAAATTACAGCAAAATCAGCTGCTATAAATTGCTTTCTTGGAGTTGCTTTAAGAAAAGTCATTACATAGCCTAGCAATGCTACGTTTTTTTGGGGGCCTGTTACAGCTTCTCCGTCAGCAAAAAAAAAACTATCATATAATAGATCTCAACGTTTATTTAACGTCCAGATAGGCCGACGTCCAGATCTCTATACTGCATTGAGCTTAATCAGTACCTTGCATGCCGTTAGCGAAGACACCGTTTTGGCTAAGAAAGAACCATAGAAAAGAAAGAGGCGCATGGGACCGCCATGAAGCAGAAGCAACTAACCAATGGTGCTTGTATGCAAACGTTGTACCTGCGTGTTTTCGTTACGCCAACGGCAAACAACAGATTATTTTTAGGTAGAGGATACGCCATTGCCGACTGTGTGTCCGAATCTTCCGGAAGAACGTTTTTATGTTTTGTCGGCCGAATACACCTATTAGTTGAAGTAAGCCGCGGCGTTTTTGGTAGCGGCACCTGTAAGCTTGCACCTCGTCCTCGTCCCCTCCTGCCCCTCGCCTTGCGACAATTGACTGACGCTATTGTCGGCACGGTTGTCGAAAAGAATAAGCGTATCGGTCGTGTGGGAGCCACCTGCTATTCCGTAAAGTCTTCATGAGTAGTAGCTATTGGCAACGTCGAGGTGGCTGCAACACCTCGCACCTCTTTGTCGCAATGGCGGCGTGAGAGCGAAGAGCGGCAGCGAGAGCAAAAAATGAAACCGATCCCTACAGGAAAAGACTTCACGCTTCTCTGTCTGTGCGGGCTATACTCTAGGCTGTGTGTTTTGTGCGTATCTGAGAACACTGAGTGCCCGGGACTGTGACGGGACAGCAGCGTTAAGGGCAATTGTTACCACAGGTATTTTCAGAAAATGTCCAAATTCAAAGAAGCTTCAGGTGAGGCAGTTGCAAGTCCCTGGAGTAGTTTTAGCTTCCATCGGAAAAGCAGTGTGCCTTTGAGATGTAGAGTCTAGCGAGATTTAAGCTGACATTGAGGTTTAATTGGCAGAATTAATCTGCATAAAGGTATCAAAATATGCCTCTAACAGAAGGGTCATGGAGAAGGTTGGGCTTTGCGCCATTACTAGCAGAACCACTTTATTATTCTCATTACTATTTATTACTGTACTACGAAGCAAAGGTTACAAATCTTTTGTATTTTTAACGATTTCGCTGTCTGTTGTTTGACTCAGCTGAGCTAACATTGCCAACATATATATTCGAACGACAGCACAGAGATCAAGCGTGCTCTATCTACAATCCACTATCTGCCTGGCTGCTAGGGTAGTATTAGCAGCTTTGATTGTTGAACAGGGTTGATCTATCGAAGTTCTGTTAGTGGTTGTCTGTGGTATCGCACATCGCGCACGGCAAAAGGAACAGACGCCGCTATATCAGTCAGAGCAAGGTTCAAACTCTTCTCCAAGCGTCTGCCCGCCTTCTTCATACTGAACGTTGGCGGTAATGAGGAACAAATGTGATATTGTTGTGGTGATAGAGTCCTCGTAGGTCCATCAAGATTGGACAGACACCAGCGTCTCCGTCCAATGGGTATTCGGGCTGGCGTCAGTCCCTGGTCTTTCTCTGCCCCCGCGTACATTTAGATTGTCGCAGCTCAGTTACCGCCGTTTAGCTCAGAGCCGCTAAGCGAAGCTCGCATTCTGCTCTAATCTAGCCCCTTACCAGATCGCCACTGAAACACTGGACAAGATCCTTGGCTGGAAAATGAAGCCGGTAAATGGTGGGATAAGATAACACTGCCGGCCCGGACGCAGCAGCAACAATCAATGAGTCATCTTCCAGAGAAAGGCGAACAGAGCGGAGTTCAATCGAACGATTCTTAGAGTTGACGGGATATCATTGCTTGAATGAGCCGCTTCAGTATAATCTGTTGGTAAGTTACTAGCTCGGAAGCGCCGAAATTGGCCGCCAGAGGCGCCTACATCGTGCGGACGGACTCAACATTTAGTCTGGGTAGCGTGAGAGGTTTGCTTGGCAAGTAAAAACTATCGTGATAACTCAGTAGCTTTAGCCTTAGAGGGGTCGAAACATTTCTGCTAGACGAAACAGATTCCGATTGAAGAATAGCTCAGTTATTAGTGATAGAGCTACATTATTTTAAATGATTTGCGATTATTGCAAATGTTCGCCATCGAACGAACAATGGTAACGTGTTATTTGTCGTAAGTCTCTATGTGCAATGGCCCGAAGTATTCCAAAACTAATTTTAAAGAAAGCGCTGGGAAATTTAGGAAACGATATAGTAAAGGAACTCGCATATTTTTAGTGAAAGAAATTACATTTTCTCCAGTGCTTGATATTATTAATAACAAATATAGGAATGGAAACATGTTTGTTGTGTGAAACAGCTAAATGTATTTAAATAATTAGCGTAACAAGTATACACCACATATATTTCGTATCTGTGATCGACTATCCAACTTCAGGCGTTACCTGCTCTACCGGACCTGAAGCAAAGGTCCCGTCGGCTAATAACGACCCGACCGATCGGGTGCATGCTAAGGGTCAGTTACCTTTTGTCTTAATTTCGCTGACTTTCCGCGCTAATGTTTGCGCCAAGCAGCGGCAGTCGTCCTTTAGTGCTTGCGGTAGCTTCAAACAGAACGTATTTGTCTCGCCTCGTGCGAATGCCAATCGCTAATGGCCGCTGCAGCGGCCAACGTTTAACAGTCGATGAATGACAAACGAATCTAGTCCCGCTTGAGCCACCTTAGTCGATGTTCCCTTTTAGCTCTCTTTGGGCCCATTTTTTGGGTCAGTAGACTCCCCTTCGGGCGTGCAAAGTAACCAGAACATCTGAAAAGTTCTACTGGGTCTAGCCAACTGGTTGACATATAGACACGGAACTCTGGTAAGGCGCAGATCCGAACATTTTTCTATGGGAAACGTTCCACACAGGCCTAGCGCGGGCCTGCACGAAAAAGGCGTCATGACAGACACCTGAATTTACGTGGAACAATAAATATCTATATCTGACTATACTGCATCGTTTAATATCGGTGATTACAGAAAGAAGACACGCTGGCCGCTACGGTATATCGTTTGATTGTATTCGGTCACAGTGAAGCATAGGCTGCTGTGTTCAGGATAAGCGAACGGCTAGAAGCGCTACGCTGAGGTTACATTGAAGGCATTAAGCTATACTTTATTTCAATGTATGGACTTTAGTGTGAGCTTAATACGCTACCTTTGGCTGTTCAGACTTGAGGCTCTGGAATAACTAGAACTGTCATAAACGGCATTTTTCCGAGGGAAATTTTCGGATGACTAACCAAGTGATATCAACATGGATTAGCTGCCGGGAAAACTCGAAGATGATGTTTGGCTTCGTGCAGACCATTAGTCATCTTGAAATTGTCTCAGTGACTACTTCTAAGGAACTTCTTGTTTTCCTTAACTGCTGAACTAATTACTCATTATGCTTTTTTTATACTCAGCGCTCCAAGACCCTTTACTTTAGGAGTAAACTCGAATAATATTTTATATCTAAAAGAAGCGAATGCTGATATATTTACTTAATAATAAATAAATAAGTTACCGATCAGGCAATCAAGTCGCATATTCCAGTGCCCAATGTCCGTATACACTTTTGTCGGCTGCGCGTTTATTAGGGTTTCGTGTTCAATCCCCTTGATAGCTTAGGGGGCAACGTATATGCCTTCGGGACACGTTGTGGTCTAGATTCGAGCCCAAGCGTAGATAGATTTCATCTCGTGCTAGAAGACTGTCGTCTGTCTGAATGGAACGTCTAGCGACGATACGGGACGTTCAAACGTGATGTTCTAACTGGGGAATACAATCAATTTACCGAACAATTAGAGACAGGCTACGACCTTTAACAAGTAGGAGCACACCGAGGTAGATTGCTAACCGGATATAACATCATGAGGCCTCCGTAACGACTGATAGCATTATACAATTGAAACGTAATGTCTCGTTATTAAGAGATGACAACGACTCCGGCAGCAGGTGATGCAAGGAAATCTGGAAAGGACTTGCAACAGCATCCAAAGGTAAAGTTCGTCAGGCTCTGAGAATTAAATGCAAATAATGAAAAAAACGCAAGTAGCTAAACGTCATGGTTAGGCGGCCTTTATGGCATCAGATGTTTGCTTCCGTGTCGATACCGCGCCAGATAGTCGGTACGTGCATACTCAAAGGTTCACCAGAGGCGTTATCAACGCTCTGTCGATGGGCGATGCTAGCGCGGCCTGGCCTAAAAGGAATGGCTGAATAGCGAAAACGCTAAAGCGTACCATTCAATTGAATCGTATATTTGAGGGCGCTGAGGTAGGCAAGAGCCTGTGGACACGGAAGCGTCAATTGAGAAGCAACGAAGGAGGGAACGACTGCCGCTTTGTATGTCAACTCATTGCTCTTTCCAGTGATGTCAGCCAGAGTGCTCGGTCGGATCGTGGGCAGGGTTTACCGCGCTCAGCAGTTTGCATTCTAAGCGGTAATGGTGATACGCGAAACGCCTGACACATAAATAAAGACAGGTATGATACCACCAGTACCGTATTGCTGGTAGAGCTTGGGGAAAAAAGGGCACACCCGTGACAATACCCGCTGGATTTTAATACCTGCTGTAACTATAACGAGCATCAAAGCTGCAAATGTCAAAAACATACATGAATACATCTGAGTATGGTTCCGGAGAAACATATGGACTCGCGTGCCCTCGTAATATTTAGGAATAATCTGAAAAAAATTGAATTTTCAACTTTTGTTCGTACTCTTACTGTTTCAAGTGACAAAGAAAATAGGTAGCGCGTTGCATTGGACGTGAGGGCAACCTAGCAGCGTAATCAGCACAACACTGCAGTTATATCGTACCACGCTAGGTTGTCGTCGGAATTACCTGTAAACCTCCTAATTAATATATATGATAATGGGTAGCGCAAAGTAATATTGGGGGGTAAAGCGTAGACCCTTCTTTTTCTCGATAAGCTGTTTTAGCTGCTACACACATGTAGCTAGAACACCTTATGTACGAGACACAGCATCGAACTACAACTAGTTATTGTACAATAAATCAATTGAATTCTAGAGAGAAATTTGTGATGCCTGACAGCCAATTGCCTATGCGCAATGAATGAAAGCATATACGAAACAAACAGGCGACAGCCTCGCTCTGTTCTAGGCCAATGGACAATGGCCAGCGATCATTAAAGACATGACATCACTGTTAAAGACATCAAGGTCGTTCGCGATATTCTTTTGAATGGATGGACCACGACCACGGGTGGTGCGATTTTGCAAAGATAGAGCCGTTAGCTTAGATCTATATTAATATGCACAACACGAGTGTTAGAGGAAAGCCAGACAAACAACTCGAAAAATGTTGGAAGGTATGTTATTACATAAAAGGATACTCAGAAACGTGCGAGAAAAAGACGTGGCTTCGTGTGACTGAGCAATTCGGTTAATTTGTTTCTACTAATTTCAAACTTCACAGAAGTCGATGATGTGACGGAGGTATCTCGTGCGCTGGCATCATTGTTTGTTGAAAGAACAAGATGCCGTCCTGTCCAAGGACAGATGCTTTTGAGTATACAGAATTACCGAGTGTACAGTATTTGCCCTGTAATTAATGAAAAGTCGCTATTTCTTCTCTACAGACATTTACGGCATGGTGCAACTCGCATCTGCGGAAGGCGGGAACGCAGATCGACAACATCGAAGAGGACTTCCGCAACGGTTTAAAGCTCATGCTCCTGCTAGAAGTGATCTCTGGCGAGACGCTCGGAAAACCGGACAGAGGTAAGTAGATAAACTTGCACAGTGGCCCAACTCCTAAAACAATAAATTTAACGTAAGCGAGGCCGCTGACGCACCTTGTCTTTATGGCCATTATATGGCGCCTACTACACTATTCAATTCGATCCTGCGGCGCAGACCGATCACACAATAGATAATTGTTGCAAATGTCTTATGACGCAGTATGAACGTGAGTGACGTATCTGTCTGAGAGAAATTTTGGAGTAAGCCTTTATTTTAGGCTACATGATGGAGCAGTAGCAGCAATAGCAAACAGCGGTTATTTGCGTGGTTGTACTGAAATGTCAAACACTTTCTTAAAAAGCATGATCTGACGTCCACCTACTTACTTGAAGGATACAAAAACATCCGTCATTCAGATGCGAGAAAGAGTTCTGGCTTCGTATGACCGCCACACCAAAACTGCTTATTACTATAGATATGTCTACTTTAGTAACTTCGTTTTAAGTTAAAATCGTTTTATTTTATACATATCGATGAAATAGGTACTGAATGGCTGGAAACGTTACAGTTGCAACTTGTGTAGATTTGTCGACCATAATATAACGAATTTTATCGGCAAATAGATTATTTCGAAATGATAATCATATTGGACTCGGTCGCAAAATACTCATGTAGACGACACTTAGAATAAGTGCCTTCATAATGGCCAATTATATAACCAGTATTTATCGACAAAGGATCAGATATGACCATTGCACCATTAAAAGTAATATAGGTTTTTCTTATTACATGATTAAACAAGATCTTGCTTTAGGGTGTAAGGATTTATCAAAATTCAGGCCATTATCACTCGACATAGCGGCACACTTGATGTGATTGGTTTTTCACTGTTACGTGAACTATTCTATCTAAATACTTTTTTTGATACCCTTTTGGAATTTTTGATACTCCAGCTAGGTGATGTCTGACTGCCTCGTTTGGATGTCTTGTTGCGAACCGCGCAGCCCACCCCATAGGGCATGACAACTGAAGTACTCAATCAGTAGGCGGAGGTGAAAATAATCCTTCGTCAGACCGACCACCTACTACAATAAAATAGAATCCTAGAGGGCTTGCTCGTAGTCTGCTATATCGATTCATTCCACTTGTTGGTAAAAGTAACAAAAGCGATTGCCCTCGGCGATTGCCATTCTGTCGCGTAATATGTACCACTGACAAGCGGCTTTAGTCATAGCTCAAATACTTCGAGCACGTGTTACTCATTGCTCTCCGTTTATGCCTTCCATTGGTGAACTAGTTTCTTTGCTAAGCTCCCATTGCAAGTCGATGTCTTAGGTTGCCATGTTTCTACTTGGAACAAGTAAATCAAACTTTGAATCTGATACTGCTGTATATTGTTGACAACGCCATTCGAGCTGCCTCAGACCAATGTTAGAACCTAAACCTCGACACCGGCAAAGCAAGACTTCTAATATATACAAGCAACAGATCGTTCAAGTCTTCGACTACCGACTGATTTAATTGAGAGCTAAAGAAGAGCATATTTTATGATAGCGTTAACACTAATGCAGCTTTAACGTGCGCGGAATTCTTGCCCCATGCAAAATCCATTTTGATGAGGTCGGAAAAGGAAGCGGGGCAAGGGGTAGGGAACCTTGACGATGAGGCGCTGCTCTTTGAAGCAGCATATAGCACACGCAACGTTAACGGCGATCGCGTTGGAGGTTGGTACCCGTCAAAAAACGAGGGAAAAACTGGACGTAAGGAGCTGCGGCCTGTGAAACCTCGAGATGGGAAATGTTTAAGCATTTTATGGCGGGGAAACTGAACGGGACGCCACAACACCTGCTAACAAATACTCTTGGTTAGATCGGTCATTAGCTTGTTGAGTGACCGACTCTCGATGGTTCTCGGCTACGATATATTGCAATGGACCCTTTGACCATGTATGCGACTATAGGTAGATCGGTCTAATTGTTGCCTTGACACTAAGCGATCACAGGCAGATTAATTCAGTAACGTTTATTTTTGCTTGAGCTATTTTTTATTGACGGTGGTGACTTATCGGTTTTTGGTAATTAGAGGAAGCCGGTTTTTTTGTTGTGCAAAAAATGAAACTGAGTTAGAATCTTTCAAAGGATCTCGCAGTTATGTAGATGTATTATTAATGCCTTTTGGCATTCTATTATGCGTATATCGTGTTTTTTGTTGAAAGACTGCTACCCATGAATAGACACTCGTTAGATATTATTTAAGGGACCAAGAGAAAAGAACTTCGCTCTAGCTTAACTTTATTTATTTGTTGGGAAATTACTATTCCTCTTGTTGCGTTGTGATACGTATTTGTTACCCAGGTATATTTCATTGATGTGTTTTTACCGATGATGCACTGCAGAGGCCGTTGCACTGCGTTTTTTTTGTCCATTTAAATTTTGATTAGTGTTTTCGTTTGAGCAATTTAGCAGATTTTGCTTCCCACGCTTGGACTTCAAAAGGCTGGTAAGTACTTGTGTGGCTTAGGACTTGCAGCGCGCCAAATTCCATTTATTCATAAGACTGCGCTATTATCTTGTTAGTAGGTGGCCCGCTAAAATGGATGGGGCATTGGAAAACTTCACGTACACTTCACGCTGTCTGCTGATCAGATAACAGTTAGGAACGAGCACTTCCAAGGAATAGAATTAAACAATTTTCTGGGGGGTTGAACATCTCAATATTATTCGTTCGTCAACAGCGATAATGTGACTGGCCTATTCGAAGCAGAAATACTGGACAGCTTTTAGAAGACCCCACGATGTGCCAGTCAATTCTTGCACGAAATTGTCGCTAGGTATAATAGCAGATATCAGCTGCCAACTAGGACTAACAACTAGGACCTATTACCTGGAAGCGGAAGTAAGAAAATCGACAATGGAAGCTATATCACACTAAGCGATTCACCCCAATGCAGAATGAGCTAGCCATTAAGCTGTAAAATCATAAAAAGCCATCGAATTGTAAGAAATTAGTTCAGACAGATATAGTCACTGTAACAGACCCACCTTTCATTTAAACTGCGAATCCTTTTTAATGGGTGTTGATTTTGGTGAAGCTGACAGAATAGGTCAGCTGTGGGCGTCATGCCTACCTTTCGTTCGTTTCCACAAGTAGGCCTTGTTGGTATCGTTCAAACGCATGAAATAATTCCAACTGGCATACAATTTTTTCACACAAACGTTGCATAGTCGTGTTGAGGCGTTTCAGTACTATCAGAAAACTACAGATAGCTGATCTGGCGATTTTGACAAGGCTTTCCGGCTGAAATATGCTTCTCTCTTCCCTTCTGCCGAAATAGACAAAACATAAATGGGCATATCATGTTTGATTTGTCGGACCTCACTGTTCCACTAGTAATCCACTTGTCCACAAGAAAACCACTGAATACAAGATTGCAGCCTCCGGTGCGCCTCTTCTGATATATGATTACTGCTATTGCTATTGTTGTTTAGGCAACTCATTCTGCTGGCAGGGGGATTCATTGATTCAACGTACCTTTATAATTTTGTATTCATGTGAGATGATACCTGACGCACATTGCATGCCCGCCTTTTACTCATGTGATCGGTGACGCGCATTTTTTGCGTTTTCATTGCCAATACTAATGACGACAATGCCGCCCGCGCACTATAGTTCAAATAAACGAACGCGGCCGAGCAGGTGACAGACGATAGATAGACCGAGACAGCAGCGCCAACACAAACACAGAGACACCAGCGCTAGGAACTTCAGCTTTGCCCCCGTGTCAGTTTTCGTTGTTCGGTGATAATGAACATAATGGCAATTTCTAAAGTTGCTTGTAGCCGGTAGCCTGTAGCCCTTGTGGAGATGGCATGCGGACACGCATTCGTACAACTGCGGCCACTGGTATTACTCTGAGAACCGGCAATATTACTGATCTGTCATGTCTGCTGGGTAGGCGATAGAACATTTTTTCATTAGAGCCACTGTGAGAGCAATGATTAAATACAATAGATAAAATGCTAATAACAGGGATGCTGATATTTTTAAAGCTTTCTAAAACTATTAGAACCTGTGCTTTAATGTAGGTAGGGGTGCGGTGGATAGGGCTGCGGTCGAATAGATCTTCTATTCAGGAGCAATATCGTCTGATATAATCAGGTTATAGGAATGGCCGTGGGCACAATATTGTGGGATAGAACTGATTCAGGAGGTGTGATCGAGTTGGTTATCAAATGGTATCGATGAGTTGTTGTTATTATTATGAATTAGTATTTATTACCACTGAAAATGTAAATGCTTAAAACTTGTATATACAAGTTTTAAGCAGCAAGTAAGTTAATAACATAAAGCGAAACGTTAGTTTAACGAACGACGGGCGTATCAATTAGCCGTGCATCCGCCCACTGCTACGCCTACGCCTACGAACCTATTATTAACAGCAGTGCAACACTGAGTTGCGCTTCCAGCGGAAATTAATATACATCATATTTATGCAATGAGTCTCATAAACGTTAGTCTTTGCCATAAAGTGGGTCGGTTTTTGATGCGTGCAGCTGTTAGCATTTGAAGTTTTGTCGTCAAAAAAATATTTGCTTCATCTAATGTCAACGTAACCGTGTTTAAAAGTTCGCCAGAGCTGTAAAACATATAGTGGCTCTAAAGACGAAAAGGCCACTTGAAATCCGTTATTCTGTTGGGAATTTTTTTTTAAATAATCAGCCAGAAACATTGCCAGCAATTTTGGGTAACGAAACGATATATTTCTTATCGCCGAAGTGCGCAAGTTTTGTTATTTGAAATAAGTTCTTTATAGTATCAAATCAGGAGCCCACCGAAATCGATTACACTCCCTTCTTTTCGAACCTTCTCGTAAGAGCGGATTAGGCCGTTGTCATAGAGGCAACATTAGTGCTATTAGCAGGACGACAAAACTGCTGGCCGTTTTCTGACAAAAAAAAAAACAAACTTGAGTAAGCACGAAACTTGTTGTATTACTTGGCAGGCCAATTGGCGCTATCATGTTCCTCGTTATAACCTGGTTGAAATAGCCTAAGTAAGCAGTCTTTGTGCTTAAATACGAGTTTTAATGCGAAAAAGGCGATCCAGGGTAGGGTGATCAGGCCGACGAACCTTGAAAGAGACATCGCAGTACGCTATGATAGGACTATTGTGTCTATATTACACATTCAGAGATGTCATTTCTTAGGTAAATGAGTGTTAATGAAAAGTTGATGCTATTTGTTTCGCTGTAACGGTTGCGGCCATTTGGTGCATTTGCCCGGTTCGAGTTCCCTTTCTTATTATTAGATCTTCATCTGTTAGCTTGAGGAAGTGAAACTAAGTTCTTTGAACTTCTACGATGTTGAATTCATTAACAGAACGCATAAAAATCAACGTAGGCTGGTACCGTAGGGTGTATTCAATGGATTATCCTCTCGTCCTTTTGTCTCTCTTGACTAAAAGGCATGATAAATCCTGTCGAGTTTAGGACGCCTGTCCACTGGTCCAATTCAGGACTACACAACCCAATATGTTCATCGTTTACAAACGTTGATATAGAGGTATTCCATCATCATCATCATACACAACAGCAACTCTATTGTTTATTGTTCCAAGCACAACGGGCTGACCTATCGTGTCTGGTGTCCTCGAGTGCCCGTGACGGTCCTATTACGCACTACTGCATCTGACAAAGATGATGTGCTTCGTCCGGATGATATGAACGCAAAGCTGGAATAGCGAAATACCTCGAAGCCTCAAGCACATCTCAGAAACACTATAAATGGCGACAGATGGCTACGAAATCTCAAGCAAAGCTTACCACCAAGATGCCGCCTCTGCTGCTGCTGCTGCAGCAGTGGTTGATATAGTTTCTTTCTGCTGATGTCAGTCGTGACATGTTTCGCTGTTATGCGTCCATGCCTTATCTTATCAGTGTAACAATGGCAGGCAACAGTCGGAGTTGAAGTTGGTCCTTGTCATGCTTGGCTCACACGCGCAAGTCTGTTGCAAAAAGGGTTTCACAGCCGGTGTCGAAATTATAATGGACCGTTAGCGCATGTCCCGTGGTGAATGCAGTTTTTGAACTTTGAATTGAGTTGTAGTGAATTGGTACCGGACAGTTGTTAATGGCTGAAAATAACTCAACCACGAAAGACATAGAAGATAGTTCTATTTATTGAAGTGGCCCACTATCGTCTACATGGGGAAAACTGTGCATACAGAACGCTACTGGTGCCAGCCAAAGGGTACTTTCAACTGATTGGAACGATACATTATTTTGTCAGCTGTTAACGCCAATTCTCACTTCACTGATCGACCGAGCACCGGTGAAAGATTGATAATCAAAGTTTAACAATGACTGCGAAAATAGCGTCTATCGTATTACGATTCGGCGATTCTATAGCTATCTAAACGGCACACTCTGTTGTTATCAGAAAAACTAAACGTAGGAGACGTCTTCTGCATGATCACCGAGACTATATAGCCTTCTGAGAACCTGCGCAATCTTTTTTTTCGTAGACAGCTCCGGTTCTTGATTCGTTTTGGTTCGCTTCAGTACCAACGACATAGCAACTGGCAAAAGTAAGCATAGGGACCTGAGTACCCCAGTCATCTGCAGCTTCCGCAAAACTTGTACAGTGTTGCTCCTGCAGTTGACGAAATGATCAGCGATCAGATGCGCGATGGGGTTATTTGGAACGACTTGTGCAATCATTATCTAGAGGGGTGAAGGGATGATACGCGCGTTCATTCACCATCGTCGATTGTACCGTGACCTTTTTGCGGTGTTTTGGAAACGACTGTTTCGAAAGGCACCGCAAGAACTTCGTGGGGCTTAGCCTATAGATTTCTAAAAAATTCGATAGAAGGTAAAGCGAACAAGACGTTTATTTGTGAGCCAACTTTAATTAGTAGATCGATACAAGCGTCGCGTTTTGTCGCTCTCTCAATTACTAGATTCAGCTACTTTACTAACCGAGCCGTACGTGACTATATCAAGAGCTAGTATTGGAATAATGCTAAGAAATTGGCAGCTGTGGGCGTAAAAGCCTATTGTTCAATGGAAATAAACAGAACAAAATCATGAAGTAACGCTAAGGAAAGCTAGCGATAAAGGGGGAACCGGTGAAACGTTTGATAACTCATGTGGGAACCGACCGACTAGAAAGTGATTGAAATACCTTGAAAAAGGCCGGATGAGAGACACCGAGCTAAAATTTGCCGTTTTGACTGCTCTTGCTTGAACAAGCAGCTTTTTCAAAGGGCAATCGAAGCTGAGAAAGACAATTTCCGTTACGGCTGCGGCTTTGTTGCTAAATGCGATGGGCACCATCGTTGTAACTGTACTTTGTGTTAAAAATGTTATTTGCGGGCAGTCTGTAGGGCACCTGACAGCTGAGTCTTCTCTGCAATTGGCAGTAATTTAGGAGTAGATGAGCATACTTCAAGGATTTTCCCTCTTTTTCCGGAGAAAAAGGTCTTTGTGGCCTAAAACAGATAGAGAACAAAGTCGCCTGCAGAAAAGTGTTTGAAACGTTGTGCGCATAGAACAATAGATGATATCGATGTCAGGTAAAATGTCTCGTTTTGCCCAATTGCTACAGAAATGAAGGAACAACGTATTGTTTAAAGGTGCTATGGACTGACCTTGTTCTTCAACTGTCGTCTAGTAGGCTCTATCATTAGCTGGTACGGAAGTACAGTGCAGACTACTCAAACGACAAAGTATCTATACGCTGTAAGTTTCTGGCTGGCGTGTCCCTTGAGTTCAGTTTAGAAAACGCGTGTTGAAGTGCAATGCATTTAGAGCTGAACGAAAATATATCAACTTGTATCAGTAAGCCAGGGATTCAAAGGGTGGTATTCGAGGGTATGCATCTTGTAGAAAAGAGCACAAACCATTTTGTGACGTTAGCTGCCATATTAATAAGTTATATATTATAGCTATAGTTATATAAAGCTATAATTAGCGAGTGACGATTCGATCTGAGCATCACTCCAGACTGAAGCTATTATAGGAACAAAGTGTTCATTCGCATCAATTTGTGTCAGGCAACGGAACGTAAAGCAAATTATAGCAGGCGCACTTCAGCAAAGTATTTTGTCGTGGGCAACACTAGAAACAAAGACTTAGCTAGAATTATAAATAGGCTGCCACGAACTTAGAAAAGTTTACACTAGGAAACTATTTCACAAGTTGCGCCTCTACAAAAAAAATCATGGGTCTTCAGTTTCATTTTGATTTTTCAATAAGATCGACAATATAAAATGTGCGGGTACAAAAGGAGCGTCGTACATTATATGTTTGAGTTACGTAAGATAAAAGTTCCAAAGGCTTGTTTTTTATTCAATGGGAGACAATACCATAGGTTGCGATTGTATGTAGTACACAATAAGCTATTGAAGAGATTCTTTTGTCCAACAATGAAGGCTGGTTGATTGATTACTGTTTTTATTAAATAGTTGAATATATGTGAATTAGAAATGTCAATACCATTTTAATAGTTACTTTTGGAAAATTTTAATCTCACCATGGCCATTTATAATAACCCTATTTTAGTCTTTACTATCCTGTACTGCTGATAAACAAAAACGTTTTTGGAACATATGAGCTACTGATAAAAAGAGCATCAATTAAAAGCGTGTTCAAAAATATCGGGATGCTACATCAACTTTTACTAACTTATAGGAAAATATCCACTCTCGAAATCGAGGGTGTAAAGGTTAAGTTTAAAACAACTATTAATTTTTACCCTATTTTTTCGGCTAACATTAACAATAGAGAATTTTACCTGACATGAATTGATTGAATGTGTTTATCCCTAGGCAAGATGCGCTTCCATAAGATTGCTAACGTTAACAAAGCTCTCGAGTTTATCGAATCGAAAGGCGTCAAGCTGGTGTCGATTGGTGCCGAAGAAATCGTCGACGGAAACGTGAAGATCACTCTTGGTCTTATCTGGACGATTATTCTGCGTTTCGCCATCCAGGACATTTCTGTTGAGGAGTTGACTGCCAAGGAGGGCCTGCTGCTGTGGTGTCAGCGCAAGACGGCACCGTATAAG
The DNA here is from genome assembly GCF_002532875.2 of Varroa jacobsoni. Classification (NCBI taxonomy): domain Eukaryota; kingdom Metazoa; phylum Arthropoda; class Arachnida; order Mesostigmata; family Varroidae; genus Varroa; species Varroa jacobsoni. Next base: position 74,069 of record NW_019213704.1, read on the forward strand.
AACGTCAACGTGCAAAACTTCCATCTCTCGTGGAAGGACGGCTTGGCCTTCTGCGCCCTCATCCACAGGCACCGGCCCGATCTGATTGACTACGGCAAGCTGCGTAAGGATGATCCCATTCACAACTTGAACCTCGCTTTCGACGTCGCAGAGAAGCACCTTAACATCCCGCGTATGCTTGACGCGGAGGGTAAGTGTTGTCGTTGTTTTTACTTGGATTCATCGCCAATACTATCAGATTATCAGACAAGATACTGAACCTATCTCGATTGTCTACAAAGGAACGGCATTGGAGTTTAAGCATTGGCTAAAGATTGTTCTCGGTGATGATGATGATAATGATGAGGTGAATGCTGTGTGAATCGACTATCGTTGTAGACATGGTGTATACGGCGAAGCCCGACGAGCGGGCTGTGATGACATACGTTTCGTGTTACTATCACGCGCTTCAGGGGGCGCAACACGTAAGCCAGGACTGGGTTAATGAGCCCGTTTGGGATGTAAGCATCAACCTCCACCATTTGTTCCATGTTAACACCTCTATGCCGGCTGATAAACAACGTTCTTCTTGGAGACCTATATCAGGAAAACGGTCGAAATTTTGGCCTTCCTCCGGCTGAAAGTCTCTCGCTCAACCCCACGTGAGATGACGTGAGCTATCGCGTCATGTAACCAACCTGAAAAATGTCCATGCTTCGATCAATGGATTAGATTCCGCTATGGATCCACTCTGATCTGATCATCCTGATCTCATCAAGAGACTAGCGGCTAGTAATCACAGAATATCAACTAACCCCCTGGAATACGCTCCGTCATGCGCTGCGGCAGTTTTAGCCTGTTTGCTGTGTTTTACTTAAGCATGTATTTAATACTAAACATAGTTTGGTGTGGAGAAAAGAACTACCGTGGCTACGGCCGAACGCAAGATTTGTGGCAGATTCCTATGTACAGTGTGATGCGTATTGAACATCGGTCAATCCGATCGGAAAAATTTTAGAAAAGGTGTTCACAAAACATACATGTGTGCGCGTTCTAGCCTCTCCTATGCCTCGAAGCAAAAAAGAGGTTTTACAACGACCTTTCTTGTTATGATTAGGCAGAATGCATGCTGCTTGACGTGTTTCATTAATTAACCAAGGTGTGCTGTGCGTGGCAGACGTTGGCTGTGCGGCTATGCCTGACGAACGCGCCATCATGACTTACATCTCATCGTACTACCATGTGTTCAGCGGAGCGATTCAGGTTCGTACCCCAATCACACCTGACGTGACACTTCCCACTTCTTGAACAGCCACGTCTTGTTGCGAAGGCATGGCTATAAAAGTAACTCCGTGTGCCTCTTCAGGCATTCCAGGAAGCTAGAGAGTCTCTTCTGTCTTTGTCTTTGTGTGTGCACTGCAGCATTGAATCTGGGCGTTCTTGCTGAGTAGAGTGCAAAAACCGAGCATTGTTTCGTACTGACGGATCATAGTTGCTACATGCGCTCTGATCTTTTGCTCTTCATGCGACCCTTCCCAAGTTTGCTGAATGTGTTCGATCCATATTGCTTTCGATGTTATTAGTAAGTATAACATTTTCGAACTTTTAACCATCCACGAGTATAGACGGAGACTGCGGCCAATCGTATCTGCAAAGTCCTCAAGGTTAATCAGGATAACGAGCGCCTGATGGAGGAGTACGAACGCCTCGCGTCTGACCTGCTCGAATGGATTCGCCGAACCACCCCCTGGCTCCAAAACCGAACCACGGATAACACTCTGCCAGGTACAATTAAGTCGACGCATTTAACTATGTGTTATAGATACATAGCTAGCACTCCGCTAAAATAATACGCCTCTATTTGTAGCACACAGAAGTTAATTCTAAAACAAGGGCGATATGCTTAATTTTAGTTAGAACTCCATTCTTTTTGTAGGCTTTTTCATCAACGTATCGTCTATCAGTTTATTGTAGTTAGCAATTATGTATGTCACCCCTACACTACCTTCACATATAGGTACTCAGAAGAAGCTTGAGGAGTTCCGCTGTTATCGGCGCCAGCACAAGCCTCCACGGGTCGAACAGAAGGCCCGACTGGAGACGGCTTTCAACACTCTGCAGACGAAGCTGCGCCTTGGCGGCCGACCTGCCTTCATTCCGTCCGAAGGTAAAATGGTTTCGGATATTACCAATGCCTGGAAAGGCCTTGAGTCAGCCGAGAAGGGCTTTGAAGAGTGGCTCCTTTCGGAAATGATGCGCCTAGAGCGTCTTGACCATCTGGCCAAAAAATTCAAGCACAAGTGCGACATACACGAGGATTGGACTCAGGGCAAGGAGACGATGTTGCAGTCGAATGATTTCCGCAACTGTAAGCTGAACGAAATGAAGGCGATGAAAAAGAAGCATGAAGCGTTTGAATCGGATCTGGCCGCACATCAAGATCGGGTCGAACAAATAGCGGCTATTGCTCGTGAGCTTAATGCGCTCGGCTATCATGATGTTGCTTCTATTAATTCGCGCTGCAAGCGCATCTGCGATCAGTGGGACCGTCTGGGCGCACTGACTGCGAAACGCCGCCAGGCTTTGGACGAGGCGGAACGAATTCTGGAAAAGGTTGATCTACTTCATCTCGAATTTGCTAAGCGTGCTGCTCCTTTTAATAATTGGCTCGATCAGGCGTGCGAAGACCTCGTCGATATGTTTATCGTGCACACGGTTGAAGAAATCCAGCAGCTTATCCAGGCGCACGAAGGCTTCAAGAACACTCTTGGGGAGGCTGACCGAGAATATCAGAACATTATTGGACTTTCGCAGCAAGTTCAGTCGCTGGCAACACAGTACCAGGTTTGTTGATCAATTTTTTTTATTTGTACGAATTACTGAGGTCGGTTGAATTTCCTATAGACCAGTTTTTGGTTTTCCTATTCAGTCTCTTTCTCTCTTGGCCCGAGAACGTAAATGTTCCAAATGCGCATCTATGTAGTCTATAGTACTTTATTAAGTAAAAACCGCTTACCTACCATTTTCAGATTCCTGGCGGCCTGGAAAATCCGTACACGACGTTGACCCCTGGCCTCATTCAGGCGAAATGGGCAGAAACCAGGCAGCTTGTGCCTCAACGCGATCACACATTGCAAAATGAACTTGCACGCCAACAATGTAATGAGAACTTGCGCAGAAAATTCGCTGAGAAGGCGAATCAGGTGGGACCATGGATCGAGCGGCAGATTGACTCGGTCAACTCCATTGGCATGGGTATGCAGGGCAGTCTGGAGGTTCAGCTCAAGAAATTGCATGAATACGACAATGCCGTCGTGCAATTCCGGCCTCATCTTGACGAGCTCGAGCGTATTCACCAGCAGGTACAGGAGGCACTCATCTTTGAGAACAAGTACACGAGTTACACGATGGAGACGCTACGCGTTGGCTGGGAACAGCTAGTTACATCAGTACATCGCAACATCAACGAAGTTGAGAACCAGATTCTCACGCGCGATGCTAAAGGAATCAGCCAAGAACAGCTCAATGAATTCCGCCTGTCGTTCAACCACTTCGACAAGAAACGCACCGGTCGCTTAACACCAGAGGAATTTCGTAGCTGCTTAGTATCTCTTGGTTATAATGTCCGCAACGCTGATGGGCCCGAATTCAGGAGGATTCTTGGTTCTGTTGATCCAAACATGACTGGTGAGCTTCGACAGTGATTCGCTGCCGACTGTGCAAGCACAAACACAATTATATCGATAATATTCTATGCTTGAGATATGAGTCATATCGAGAAGAATGATTTATACCTGACGTTTCCTTTTCTTATATATATATATATATATATATATATATATATATAAAGTTAACTTTTATCTCGTTTCATTAACTCTACGACAATTTACCAAACAGTCCCATTATGTCTCATTGTAGGATATGTACACTTTGATGCATTCTTGGATTTCCTGACGAGAGAATACACAGAGCTCGACACTGCGGAGCAGACTATTGATTCGTTCCGTATCCTTGCATCTGACAAGCCCTACATAACGGCTGATGAGCTAAGAAGGGAACTCCCGCCTGACCAGGCCGAATACTGCATTCGTCGAATGAAGCCATATCCTGGTACGTATTCAGAGAAGATTATTGCCCGTAGGACATATGGGACCTATCCTAACCTAAGTAACCGAGACGTGATTGAACAGTAAAGTGGCATATTCTTTTATAATTTTCTTTAATTCATACACTTTGCGTTTAATTGCTCTTTTTTGCTGTTGTCTGCTTCCGACAATCGATCAGCACCTATACTACAAGAGTTTAATCGGAAACGAAGCTGATATCTGGGCAGCTATAGGGCACAAAGTCAATTGTCACTATTAGACTAAGGCTTCGATAGTATTTATGCGCGTGCTTGAACGAAGCTACACTTGTAAAAGTAAAACCAATGCTTCCGACGGATTGTTCGACTCCCCATAATTTCAGGTACTCCCGGAGGTCTGGATTACCGCTCATTCGCCACTATGCTCTACGGCCAGTCTGACCTCTAAGAAGGCGTAGGTTTCAGCATCCAGAAGACCCACACCGCCGAACCTAATCGAAGTAACGGAAACTATCGCATCGAACCTGAACACTACGAGAACCACACCTCATACTTAATCATCATATTAAGAATGAGACAGAGCTTTCCCTGAAGTCGAGTCATATTTATTTCTACCTTATTTAATAAAAAAAATTTATATATATATATATATATATATAGGATATATATATATATATATATATATATATATAGGATATATACACAGATAGGAAAGAGAGAAAACAGACATTGAGTCGCTTTAATTACTCGTGCACTCAGTCATTCGTGAATTGTGACAAGTGAGAGTTCCGCCGCAACCCCCATGGTCCTGCAGTCTGGCTCAGCTAGAACCCAGTATCACGCTAAGAATTAAACACCGTCCGTGGGAACACGTGGGGAAGAGAAAGTGAGTACAAGGGAAAAATAACATATTAAGAAAACTTAACTATTACAGCTATAACTGCCTACCTGAAGACTAAGTTTCCTAACGTCAGTGGCTAAGTGCCCTCAAAATGCTAGATCAATTTGAGGCTAGTCGAGACGCGATAAGGGAAAACCTGAATACCTACGTGACACCACCTAATCGAACAAGATAAAAATACGAATTAAAAACAAAGGTTTGATAGGACAAGTGTGGAAGCAAAAGAAACCGTGCGAAAGATAGAGACTACGCTTCATTGCTCGGAAATACATCGATGTGAGAAAAAGCATGCATTTGGCGCGTAAGAAAAACTAAGAGAAAGTAAAACGGAAATGAAAAACGCACGCGCTCAGCCTTTAATAGTTACAGTGGCGTCTGTAGCACGAAAAGTAAGCGAAATATCCAGACAGTCACGGTAACCCATATTCATATATAATGTCGTGTTTATTTATAATAATAGTAATAAGAGGTGATAGAAGAAGAAAAGGATCCTCACGAGAAAATCGTCGACGTAAATCGTTCCTTTCTTTAAAGAGAAAATGCCACGGTTTTCGTTACAAAAAAAAAGAACAAACACAACAATGGAAACACTAAACAACCAGGATGCCTCGCTGAAGATAGACCCGTTTGACAGTGGCTATGGGCAACAGCGATGTTTGTTTGTTATAGTCAGAAAACTGAACTTCTTAGAAATACAAAAACTCTCCCCTTAGGGAAATATAAAAACTCTCCGCAAACTGACAGAAGATTACTGATCATTTACAATATGAGATAGTATGAACAACGACTTCTGCTCGCCTCTTATGCAGTTGCTCAGCTATGAGGTCTGGGAGTGTGCATGTCTTATGTTGAGAAAGCCACCGTAATAAACGACGAAATTTATTCATGCAGCTGATCAATTTATGATTAATGACCTTCAAGCAAAATACAAATAAACAAATTATTCTCAGACATGAATGGATGATAATATTGATGATGTGAAAGATCATTCGCTGCCTACATTAATAAACGCAATCGGAAAAGTTGTAAAAAATGTTTTTTGTTTTACCTGATCAAGCTTGGAGGTAATTAACAAAAAAGTGGATATTAGTCAAGTTTTAGATAAATAGAGCAGTTAAACATACAGCGCGTGTTGCTAGCTAGATCTTACAATGCATACGTTCATCTGAAGAGATTTCTTGCTGGTATTGTATTTTCGTATAATACGGGATTTAAAAATCTTCTTTAAAAATAGCAATTAGAAATAATAAACTTATAACTAATGAACTACTCTAGTATCGCTTCTTACAATTTCAGTCATATAGGACGCTTCCTGATTATGCCACCTGGCTACAATGTTTCGCTAATTCAGTGAAAATTGGAGAAGATATTTCCTGGTATCTATGAGAGCCCATCACAGTCAGAGCCTTTAGTAGTCACTGCTCAATCGTACAGATTTCTCAAAGGAAAAGTTTCTAAAAAAAAATAAGCTGCTACGATAACAAGGCTATTACTTAAGAAGCACAAAAACATAGCAAAGAGACAACAGAAGATAGGTAAGAAAAGGCAATACTGTCCAGTATGTTATAATAGTCGCTAAGAGATGCCTTATCATTAAAACACTGATTGCAAAACTAATCATTGTTAGCTATATAACAAGGCTATCCTTAAACTCGACAATACAATTACCCCAAAAGCAAATATGACTCTTGACTAGATTTCACTAAATTCATTTAGAAAGAAATAGAAGAATTGCTAGTGATTGTCTAACTATCGTCAGACATGAAGACTATGCTCTGCGCACGAAACCCACGAGGTCTCTAGTACGCGATTCGCGCTCAACAACTGGCGTCGTTATGTGCATAAGATAGCTGTTGTGGGTGTGGCACTCCAGAGTGAGCTCAGGTTCGGCCAATTAGAGGGCGCCGTAAGTCGGGCGACTGCACTAGGATGCAGTTCTTAGCTATCTGTAAATACAAATTTTTGTAAACCACAGTATACCTGCTTTCATGGCATTGGAAGCGGTGTTTTTCTATAATGCAATCGTGTCGACGTTCAGCCATGGCAAAACATTACATTATGAAGAGTACAAATTTCAAATGGATGAAATTGCAGATAAGTATATTATTTATTTAGCCCGTTAAGATTTTGTTGTACTTCGACGGTCCGTCGTTTAAGATCAGGAGGGATCTGCTTATCGACACTTAAGAATCAGTACATGAAAGTGTTCATGCTTAATGCTCCGCTTAGTAGCGAATATGTGGAACCAACAGTACACATTAAAAAAACGTCTCTTAATGTTGTACAAAACCTTGGATTTATTGGTGCATCTGAAAGACTGGTGCATTCCCGCCCTAGTTATATGGTTTCTCTTGAGGCTCTGCACAACATAGGTCGGTATGAAGAAAAAGATCCGACTTGTGCTCATATGTACTCTAACACATAGTGCCCAAGATAATCTTCAGTTCTGGTGGTCTCACTCACGGAGCGACCCTTCTGGTAGCGAGTGATGAAGTCCGAGCGAACTATTCGAAGAACAATAAATTGCACCAAGCGACCATGATCCCGCTCCTACGAGTTTTTAGCCAGTAACATAATGAGCCTGTTTCAATTGATCCTGAGTTCTGGAACAGTATTTCCGCTTAGGCTACGCAAGAATTTCGGCGACTTCTTTATCAACACCAAACTCCTGAAGTTGTACAGCGTGACCAAGTAAATCTTCGTGACGTGTCGCGATCCAGTGTCCACGACAAGAGTTAGCTCGCCGAAATCGGTGAATCTAACAAGTTGTATTTCACCGGCATTCAAAAAACGGTCGATCGCTAGAAGAGTGATTTTACTGATGACGGTTTGCACTGCACTGGCGGCTTTGGCGTTATGGACGCAGTTTGTAAGACTACTTTGTTGAGCTGAAACAGTTCTTTATCTATTCGCCCTGTTGCACGTCTTTTAGAGAAATCGAGGATGTTGAAAGTTCCTGAGATTACCTCGTGTGAGACTGCCTGTGTATCCGAATACAGATAGCACCATGGAGGAGTGCTCTTCACCGATGAGTTCGAGAAGGCCAGTGCCAAATAGGCTCGAACGGCCAGCCAAGACTGTGCGTATTTTGGTGGAAAAATCGTACATGGAACTTTAAGCTGAGACATTAACAGTGCCGCTCTATTAGGCTATTAAAAGCAAATCCGACAAACTTTGAAACTGAATAACTTTTGAATGAGTTCCGCACTTTTTAATATACTAGATGTGCTCCTTTAGTTTTTACCGATTTATTCCAGTGCTCCTGCAGCTTTTGGACGGCTATATACCCACCACTCACGTTCTCATATGTAATTTTTCAATCTATGGCTTCTCATAATGATTCGATAGTGGAGTATACTTGCCTACCAGTTGCCCTTCTTAGGGCATACAAGGCCCCGAAAAACACAAATCTTCATCGGAATACTAAACGGGTCGAAGCCAAAGTTGGGTATTTCTTAGTTCAATCCGGGAAGTTTCAGTGAATGGAGTACGGCGATAAGGTCTAACGTTATCATCAGACGAGACGCTACGCAGTGATTGCTGTCCCAACAGCCCATGTACCTCTTGAGGAACTTAAGATATCAGGCTGCATCCATTATTTTATTTCCGGCGAATACCTCTTAATAGAAGTTGTCCTGACGTCCACTAAAGGTACTACCATCACTTACGTCCGAATCTACTCGACACTATTACCAAACTCACTTCCTCTTCAGGGCGACGCCATCCGTTTGCCTTGTCCTTATAGAGGCTACAATCTCAAGTACATAGGATACGCTTGTAACAGCCTACTATTTACACAATTATTGCTAATCAATACGCAGAGGAAGACGAAACATCTTTTTAACGCTGATGTGTATACCGCTTTGAATACATGGACAAAGCAGACATTCCATATGAGCACTTTATTATAATACAGAAGTTGTTTCCTTATCAATTCGTCATCAATACGTGAAAAAAGAATGGGCACCGTTTCAGTAAGTACTTATAGAAATTACTTGGAAACAAGGTTTGCTGTTTGAATACCAAGAATCTACGTGTTTTTGTATGATGGAGAGGCAGAAACATTCGATTTTAAAAGTGGAAGCCTCTCCACTTCAGCTCTACCTTTTCAGAACTGTAATTTCCACAATAGAGCGAAAACACTGTTTTATAGAAGCCATTTCACTATTTTACTTGGTCATGCTGAGGGTTAAATGGGCCAGGGAAGACTAGGATTTTATAGGCCACTGTGTTTTGGACATGTGTTAAGTAAATATATAAAGTTAACGATGAATTATTATGCCAAACTCATGGGTAACTACAGTAGTTCCACACACTTGAGTAATGTCTTTGAAGAAGAACGAGCGCATTACAATTCTTTCTTACTTATCAAGCTAAATATAATTCTTATATGCGTTCGTGTTTGAACCACTCGCAGCCTAGGTTCACACTGCTAAGCAAAACTTTTGACCTAGCTAGGCTGGTACGAATTGAGTATGCGGCATTGCCTTCTCGAATTCAAATTCCAGCTTGTTTACGATTTTGGATAAATGTTCTTTCTATAACTTTGATAAAGTGCCTATGTTATTCCCACAAGGTCATCAGAGATACATATAACCTCATCTCTGGCCCATCTAATCCTATTTTCTGAAGTTATATAGAACAACGACATATCTTCAAATAATATTTCTTCAAAAATTAGTAAATCATTTTTAATAAGTTTTTTTTATGTTACAAGATAAAATCATCTTTAGCGTACACATTGTGTATGCATTTCTACCGCGATAGCGGCTGTCCTCAGCACTTTAGGTAAGCATTTTGCCACATATAGCCTGACTTTCCCCTATATGCAACAGGCAATAGCGCGCCACACCAATTTCAAACTGCTGCAACATAGTTAAAACCTAACAAAGATGGCGGCACATACAGACATGGTTGTTCGGCTGCCGGTAGTCAGGTAGTGCGTTATGTTGAACAGAAACTATGCTATTACTGCTGAATTAATTCGTCGAGTGCCGTTCGCCTACTTTTAACTTTTATACTAGTTGGCATACAAAGTGTGCCACAATCGAATTTGCCGTCAGAAGTTTACGCGCCGACCAAATGTCCGGTCGACTGTACAATAACTTGGTGGCATTGCTTCCGCAGTTTCGGGTAGATCCGAATCGGCCTGGTAAATGCTTCGGAGAGTTTATACGAAACAACCTGAACAAAGGATTTCCTGAAGGAGAACGCTCTGTGAAAGTCGATGTGAAACTCTGTAAATAGCAACACATTACGCATATATTAAGAGTACTAGCTACGTTTTGTTTATTTAATCACACCTATTGATTTCGACTTTTATGATTCATATAATAGAATTTTTTTGTATTACTGCTTACAGTTTATTATGGATGACGCGTGGTCGGAATAACGTAGAATAAAAAGTGAAAACATTCAATCAGATTACAAAAGAAAAAATTCAAAGAACTTCCCCAATTTCAATAAATTGGGGTAACCATAAGTAAGTATTCATCTAGTAAATAGAACTATTGCTAGTTTTCATAGGACTTAATATCTAATTTTGGTAACGTAACTGTACATGTTAATGACAGACGTGTTCCTATGGTAGGGCAAGAAAACTACGAAGCTTTGAGGGTGCTGGCTGCCAGTACTGACCAGAAAAGGTTTCCGCGCCGCTACACGTCGACCGCGACGGGTATTACGTCCGAGCAATGCTCTCAAGCTATAGACGGTTCGTTAGTTTTTTTTCGTATTTTTCTTTTCATCTTACAAATTACACGGAATTTTGTGTTTCGTAGTATAAATATAAACGTTTTCTACTTCTTTGTCGTCTTAAATTTGCAGAGTATCTTCACAACACGAAAGCCTCGGAAGGCGATCGTGAGACTTCGATCACAAGCGCACTCAAAAAGTGGCTAAATATCTAAATGTTAAGTAAATCTATCACATCTGTGACGGAGTCTGCCGTATTGCTGGAGTAAGCTTTCATTAAATTGCTTAAAATTATCGCATTCGTTCGCATACGAAAGAGCGAACAGACTAAGGACAAAAAGTGGTCTATCGCTGTTTGTACTAATCGAAACGAATTATGAGGTGTATTCATTGCGGGGCTGAGGCTAGCAGCTTGTATCATGTTTTCTGCGGGTCAATCAAACTAAGAGAATGCGTAAGTGCTTTTCTGTCATAAACCGTTTCTGAGGGAACTGGGACTTTAATAGCGCATTTTATCTATTGTAAACATAAGGAAATACGGTATTTTCACGTTTTGTATAGTATTATATGGCCTGACGAAGCAGTATATCTTACATAAATTGTGGATAAAGAGAATGAGAGGCCAAAAGTGACTAAAAGTTTAAGAATTTACAGTGGAAGGAAAACTCAACGAAGACAGCTAACCCCTGTGACTTCCGATATACTCTGGGCATTGGCAGGAAGAATGTAGCCACTTTATCGATGATCTTTTGGAGGTCGAACCAATGGTGATTGGGGTGAAGTTATTTCTGTTGCGACGGCAGGTCTATCGGCACCTTTGCTGCAATCGTGAAGGTCCTCTGCCACTGCAGGTTCCGATTACGCTTTTGGCAATGGAGGTCTGTAGATAGATGATTTCCTATCAACGCTCTTAGTTAGACTTTCGGCTTAAATGTAAAAAATCAAGCAACTGGTACTCTTGAAATATTGAAAATCACCTAGATATATATATTTATATATATATATATATATATATGTAGTTTATTAGGATAACTATGGAAACTAATATATATAATATATATATATATATATATATATACATCTGTATTCGTCTGCTTGCACTGTTCGGGTCGACTTTCTACAGTTATCCTAAAAAACACTTTTGCGCAACAACGTGAATTATAGAAAAGTAAAAGGAATTAGAAGCAAGCTTTTGAATATCTACTACTCTTCAAATATATGTGTAAATATCTTTTTTTACCAAATTGGACACCGTTTTATCTGTATAGGTTTTCCTGTCGTGGACACTTTGTTGCTATGAGGAAAACTTCGAAGAAACAGGAGACTCGTTTCGGTGGAACCTTTTTGATACGACTGTTCGGGTCACATTTGGTTGGATGGCCTACATAGCAGTCCTTTACGTATGCTTGTCCACCTTCGCAAAGTTTGATAATTATACGTACGTATTTTGCTACAAACACGTTATATGTGAAAAACAAGATTCTAATCCGTTAGCTCGAGAGCACGGAATTTGAAATAAAATACGGAACCGATCCAGTTTCAAGATTTATCCACATATCTTTTTATATGTTTATAAATTTAATATTTTTACGAAGAAATTACGCAACTGATATTACTCATTTCAGCATGTCGCGAGTATTTTACTTGGTTACGGTGTCTAGCTTTTCGAAACTACTCAATATTGGCATCGTGCTGTGGAGTCCAGTTGAGTTTCTGGTTGCTGCCGCATATGCAGCGGAATTTTATTGGCTTCTCGCACAATTTCGCATGTTACAATGTATGTGATCATAATGGTTTGTTACCTTTGTACAGCTTTTTAGTTTTTATCTAATAGATTACGATAAGCGCATTAGTTTCAATTTTGTAACGTGGTGCACATTTGCAGAGCCATAGCTGCTACTATGGTTATTGCGTTGATCATGACGAAATTATTCTGTGCTTTATTAAAGTTGCCTCCTATTCTATCTTTTGAAATATTTTTTAATAAATTTTTTTTGTCGTAGGTACCCTTGAACGTTCGTGGCTGGCCTCACTGCTTTGCGTGGCTGTAGCAGCCTGGGCGAAATGGACGTTAGCAGCTTCATCAATACCCTGTGTCGTCTCTAATCAATTCGTTGATTATGTTTAATTCCAAAGCCACCTTAGCAATGTTAACAGCGAGTGGCATAACCCGCCCGATTCACCAACGGTCATAACGGTATTACAATTAAATAGAAAAATGCGCTACGGTAATTTGTAGAACTCAGCGTAGCACTAAGTACAACACTCCAGTTTTAATAAAAAAAAATAGAATTTTTACCCATTTGTTAAGTGTAACGTGTGATGAGATTTAGATGATCAGAGAGTTTAAATTCTATCAAAACTCGATCTCGAAAAAATCGAAAAATTAAGACAAATTTCCAAATCAAGGTTACTTTTGTCTTAGCATGTCTTTTATTAGAGTACCTAATATTCTTATTATCATTGTTATTAGTCATTGTTAGCTGCATGTCTATTTACAATGTTAGTACTTCTATTCGTCACATAAGTTGAGCTTCTTTGCTAAGCTCGAGTCGCAGCTCCTAAAAGTTGCTAAAAGGTGCGCAATAATTGTAAAAATGGCAACGTCTCTTCCCATCGACAATACTTACAGGTACTGATACTTGCAAATATATCAATCAATCAAATATTTAATTTTATGCGGCCTAAAGAAAAACGTCCATGCTGCTTCAACAAAATTTTCTTCATTCAGGACCTGTAGATTAATGAATTCCAAACAAACGACTGAGTTAATATCTCCTCTAGTTAGGCTTCGTTAACAACGGAACATGAAACATCGCACAAAACGTTTATATAATATTCCTTGAAATTTTTTAGAGCCAAAATGTTAAAATCAGACAATAATCGCTGTAAGTAGTAACATATATAGCTATGTTCTTTGAGTTAGGCTCTGGTTTTTGCACTTGCGACTTCACACAAAAATATACTTATTGTATGGAAGCTAGAACGAAACATACAAAAAACTCTTGAGAATTTTAGCGTTTCGCTCTTGCCTGACAAGTGCTAGCTAGTGTTAACTAGACGGTGTCATGATCTCGCCTCATTTATAATAAACCTTGTCGTGCTTGTACGATTAACATTACTAGGCATAGTTATACTAGTTCTCTATATTTTTTTAGTGCACTTCTTTAAAGTCTCTTCACACGGCTGTCGTCTGTCGCCCACAAATCTCAAGCACCTTCTCGCAGACTTTAGCATAGTCAATTGAGCTGCCGTTAAGTCGTTTTCGTTTTATGACAAGGCAATTCCATTCTAATGAGCGAGCGACCTCCAGCTCAAGTGTTGACTTCGCAGCTTTCTTTTCTCCTGGTCGAACATTTTCCCTTTCGCCATCCTTCGAACTGCAAAGATGCGGAGAGAATCGCTATTGAAAGTTAGAACCTGCCTCCGCACTATTTAGCCAAACTTAATTGATTCAGTAAAGCAAACAGTATAAATTAGTAGTAATACTCGCGAAAGAACAATGTACACGCACTAACTTCAGACCCTTTATTACTGCCATGTCAGAATGTTTGAAACGCGAGTTTAACAAAGCAATCGGTACATCTTGAAATTTCTAAATCTTGGCTACATACCCTCTGATTACAAAGCCCTTAATTTCTGTCTTATAATTGAGCTCCTGCAATTTAGACTCCAGTTTCTGTAAAAGCTCCTGATAGTTAACTTCGTAGGGAACCTTGGCCACATTTTGCGTGTGCTTGACATATCTGAAATCACAATGAATAACGGGCATTTCAATTGAACATAGAAGAATGTACGCCAAATAATTATGCTTACTAGAAACAGCAAATTTTTACCGCCGCCTTGTGCAGAATCAAATAAAACCGCGAAAAGGTGAAAATATTACTTTTCCTTCAATAAACTGATTACATTCTGTAATTCAAGTGGATACCTGGGCTCTGCGTTTAACGTCTTTACAGGGGTAAGGAAAGCGCGTCGAACTTTTCCAATCGATTTGCCAATGGCCTCACGCAAGCGTCGCTTCGACGACCACGGCGTTCCAGATCCCGAATCATTGTTGCCTTTACTACAGCCAGGGGTTCTCAGAGGCGTACGTTGGGGTGTCTGATATACAAAACCACCTTCAGACCCCTCCACGGCACGCTGCGGGGTTGTTGGCTCAGGTAGTCTGAATGGAGAGCGTTCATGAACAGCTTCTTGTCGAACCTGCTACATGCAAACAATATAAATAATAGACAAGTGAGCGAATGTAATTTTGGCACGAAAATAACATACATAATTTTATTTCGGTAAATATTTCGCGAGAGAAGTACAGGCACATTTTGCACGTACAGCCCTAACATGAACCTGTCTCTGCTTACTGGATAAGCGAGATTTTTTATTATCCGAAGGCCTTTACACTACATGTCAAGACCATCGCGATCAAATCGTTTTAGTATGCCAGTTATACGTGTTGTAACCAGTATACACGCATAGTTTAACGATATAAATTCATAATTTATTCACAAAAAAAAAAATCAGCAAATGTCTCTTAAACCGAATTTTTGAAATTTAATACAGGCAAATAACGATCCAAGGATTGTTCCCCTTGTGTACATTAGGTGAAACGAGAATCAGCAAACCAAAATGATTTTCTGATTTCTGTTGTTGGTTCTCGTTGCCAATACTCCCAAATCCACTTCGATTCTTTTACTATATGCATGAAGATTTATAAGTTGAACTACGCCTTTAAGCAGATACTTAACCTGTGAGGGACTTCCAATGACCATAAGGTCTGCATCGTCCAAACCATCCTCTAGTGACTTAGACCTTCTGGGCTTCTTGGGTGGCACCACCGTCTCTATAGACTCCTTATCAAATAACGCTTTCCTAACAATCGGTCGAGATTGTCGTTCCTCTTCCTTAGACAGTTTATACGTCAGTCCCTTCTTTTTTCTACAACATTAAAGAACAAAATGGATTCGTTCATTCGAACAACGTTTTGATTTTAGACAATTGAGGATAATTCAAGAATTACATTATAGAAATGTTTGGAAATCTTACTTTCTATAGTGAAGTCTTAATTAACTTTAATGGTAATCACCTTGGGTTGGAAGTGACAAAAACTGGATGTGTTACTGCAGCAGCCAGCCAAACACACCTTACTTGTACTAACCTGTCATGCATGGTAAGGTAAATTCCTGTTAACGAGTCATAATTCCATTTTTCGATCGTATCACTCAACTCAACAGGCGGCCGTTTTAGATACTTTGACATCTCGTTAATGATCACAGGGTCAGCATTATTTATGTCCGAGTCGATTTTCGGGTCAGTAAGGTACATGTCATATGTTGTAGCTGGAAGAAGCCGGCCGCCATCTGTGACCCACCTAAAAGACGCACAGAGTTTTGCTTACTATGGTATCGTTAACAAACTGATCTTTAAATATCTTGTTGTATACCAAACTCGACAACTAAATACTTGTTAAATTGGAGCCGTTTAAATATCCAAACGTTAAAAACCTTTAAGGATAACACAGTCATAAGTCGGTTATTTAAAACCCAGTGACATAACAAACGAAAGCGTATCTTTTCTTAATTCGGATATATACATATATGCTGATTAAGGTCTTCTAATAAATGCGTCAATAATATGCCAACAGCTCATATTAACTTATAGAACAACACGCATTCAATGCCATCAAACCGGCCAGTTTTAACTTACATATGTGATGCAACGTCGTTCATTGTAAACCGTCTGTTTGGCTCAGCGGTGAGCATTTTATGGATGAGGTTCTTACTACCAGATGATAGGTGCTCTGGTAACTCTGAGAGACCTTTGTTGATTTTCGAAGTGATGACACGGACACTATCACCTTCAAATGGCAGGAATCCGCAGAGAACAGCGAACAATATAACCCCCAGAGACCAGACATCGGCTGCTGTTCCAGTGTACGCATGGCCAGCTAGCAATTCGGGAGCGGCATAGCATGGTGAACCGCAGCAAGTTTTCAAGCTCTGAGCTACTCCTGACGGTTTCCAACTTGCACAAAGCCCGAAGTCTATTAACTTGATTCGATTCATGCCGTCGAGGAGCATGTTTTCAGGCTTAAGGTCTCGATGAGCAAAACCTTTTGAGTGAATGTATGCCACCGCACAGACCATTTCCCGAAATAAACGCCTCGCATCAGTTTCCGGCACCCGACCTCTATCAACGATATAATCAAACAGTTCGCCACCTTCACAGTACTCCAGCACCAGACAGATGTGGCCGAAGGTTTCGACCACCTAAGACAAAGGACATAGGATTAGAACTCGCAGTAGACATAGGTAGCTTCCATTGTTATCAAGTGTATTAGTCATTGTATAGGGAAAACTTAATTACTCCAACATTTTTAAAAAGCCGAAACCCATGTCTTTCCAATTTCTAGTTCGGTCCTTCTAAATCCATTTGACCTCCTTTGATAATCTGACAAAATATCAGCGAACTCCAAAAGTTGATCAAAGCAAAGTAAGGGTAGGCAAGGGTATCTGGGCAAAATGCCGAATTCAACGTACTTTGAAATTTTATTAAATTAATCGAGTAAAAAAGATTAGTTTTTTTTTTTTATATGATAGAGGCATTCTGCTTTGTTTTTCAAACTCTTATTCCAGTACTCTAGCAGCTTCTGGGCTTCTGGCTGTCCAAAAGTAACGAGTAAAAAACGTAAGGCAACGTTGTATATTCTTTTACTTAATCCAAGGATACATTGAAGTATGGCAATGAGGCCCCTGCGTTGTCGTCAAATATTCAGACCAGGTATTTTATTGCCGTATGAATATATATGGAACCTCACGTATGATTGACTAATGTTTATAATTAACAATATTGTTAAAGACCGCTTGCCTGATAGAGTTTACAGATATTAGGATGATGAAGATTTTTCAGTGCATTGATTTCGAGCTGAACTCTGGGCAGATCGACTCCGAGTTTTTCTTTGTCCATGATTTTTATGGCGACATTGTGCTTGGTAATCACGTGCGAACCTCGTTTTACTTTCCCAAAGCCCCCTGAAAAAGCAAGAGATCAATCTGTTGTATGCGACTGATAGATTCCAGTGATTTCTTCACTAAAAATACTGCTTTGCGATTTCGGGGTTAGATGTCGTGCCGATTCACAGCTTCACAGTTGTTACTTTTTCTCATCATCAGCAGATTCACCTCACTAAGCATCACGCCTGCCTAGTTGTGCCATTTATAAGAATAGACTAATAGGCTTTATATTTAAGCTTTACTACAAAAACGTAATTGATGCGACGCAAGTTACAAGACCAAGCGGTCCTAGATGTTGAAGCCAATTATTTCCAAAGGCTTGGTAAAGAGGTTCCAGAGTGACTTGATATCAAGCTAAGATTTAGACATTAATATTAAAGTTAATTAACTTAAAACTCCGCGTTTGCAAGTATTTCACCGGGGAATTCGAATCGAGTCTTCTAAACATCCGCGTTACATCTCAGAATCTAAAAATATTTACATGTAATGGTGGTTCCCAAAGAGTTTTGTAAATTCTTTGCAATAGTAAGGCTTCACTTTCATCACCCCCATTTTGGCTTACAAGGGGATCTCTTAATTCTGCATCCTTAGGGTATGCTATTTTTGTAGTGTAGCAGAACTAGTTAGAGCTTTACCTAGCTAAAAAGAAGGTAACATTGGAAGGATACTTAGGTGCAGTGAGGCTAATCGACTGCCGCATTAGATGGGCCTTTACTTCACATTTAAATAAATAGAAAAATAGCTTCAAAAAAGTATTACTTTAAAACAAGCTGGTTATAACTCAAGCTACTTCTTTACTACATTTTTAGTTCACTCAGTTGTCAAACTTACCAGAACAGCTGACATTTAGACCAAGATTCCGATGGAAGCCTGCGTTGACTGGTTAGACAGTTTATAACGTACTTATTTAGAAGGTTATTATACTTTACCAACGCAACTATTTTTATAGGAGAACAGTCACTTAGTCTTTATTTCATAAAAGTACACACCTTAACTATTCGAGTTAAAGTACACATCTTAACTATTCGAGTTATCTCAAGCCGGCAGCGTCAAATTGTTTAATATACAGAGTACGGTAATGTAAGGTATAGGCTACAACGGTCCTTTTGTTTTTCCCTATGTATCTATAACTTGGCCAGCAAAAGGACTGTAGAAACCTCAGTTACTTTGCTGACATAGATTATCACTTTACTAGCACCTTTTTCAGTTTATTTAACATTATGTAAACATTACTATTTGATAGTGTCACTATTTGAAAATGAACTTACCCGATCCAAGCGTTTGTTTAACAACGTAATCCTTTTCAAGTTTCTGTTTGACATAATTCCAAGTGGCTTTTTCTATTGATGCCTTAGTCGTGTCGCCCATTGTGGCGGCAGCGACTTCAAGAAGTTATTCGAACGAAACTTTTAATGATGAACACAAACTACACAACCAATAAAAGAAAATTTCAGTGGGTACAAATTAACCCAGCAAACCCAAACAATACCGCCAATCAACCCGCCACCGAACTTCTTTGTTACCCGCCGATGAATGCAAAACAACAACAAGCGTTGAGCAGACGAAACCCAACCGAGACATCTGTTATTAGACTGCGTTGTCGGGGCCATACACGCGCGTCCTCTTTAAACGACCACCATTTAGAAGCGCCAGTGGATGAGGACGTTTGTCATTACTATTTCATTTAGTGATGAAATCCCATTAGACCAATAGAAGACTGGTGGGATATACTTTCTGAGGGACTCAACCGATGAAGTTTTATAGCAAGCCAGAACAACGCGTCCATAAAGTAGTTGACTATTGAGTATAGTAACCTCTATAAGAAACCAGAGAAGAAACGATGTGAAAGACTATGAATATTTTATTTCAAAAGTTTAAAATTATGGCTGCAGTCTATTCCATTACAAACGATAGATATTGTGTCGATTCTACCTTGTCGTAAAGCAGCTATATTTATTTCAAATAGCTTAGCTAATTGTAAGGCACGAAAGTACCTGAAATTCATCGATAGGCAAAGCATGTTCGCGAGAATCGGTGGCAGACAGACATCTAATAAGATATGCAAGTAGGGCTTGTTCGTTAATGAAAGAAGCAGATCTGCACGCAGCTGTTACAATCCCTGACAATCGAGATCAAGTTCAAGTGACCGGATTATTTGTCCTAGCTAAAAGTAGTACTACCGGTTGTACTGAATAACGTAGCTTTTCAATGAAAACTTCAAGTACAATAACTTTTATTCGGTCAAAAAGTGACTCAATAAAATCTCTATTATTCTAATAAAAACTCTCTCAAAATACGAAATTAAATTATACGGTATTATAATTTATTTGACTTTAAAGAGCAAAAACGACTGCACGGTGACTACCTGCACATTATAATTACATCAACTCTTGCGCATTTGGTTAAACACGGTAGATCATGTAGATTTAAATCAAAGCATTCTGATTCGCAAATTTAATTTATTTATTTTTTGTTTTTTTAATGAATTATGTAAGATATTTTACTGACCAAATTATTTTCATATGATTTTCGGTCAGACCGACCTTCACAGACCAGATGGTGTATTATGGATTTTTCAAGGTTCCATATGGTGTTTGTCAGCTCTGCATTTTGACTGCCATTGTGTCCATTTTGTAAAATCCCGTACAACAGGAGTATTAATAAACCACATGTAAATAGACTAATAAAATAACCGAAAAAAGCTGTGACCGGGATGTTTGATCACTCAAATAAGGAAAACTTTAAACAAAGGTATCATTTCAGCTGAAATACGACAGATTCATTCTATTCTCAAATCTAATTTGCGAGGCTTACCACTGGATAGGCTGTCAAGAGGCATAGGCATGAGCGCGGCTACGACCAATCTTCTTTCAAACGATACATCATGAAAGACTCTTTACAGTTGATAGCAAGTGCTTTGAGCGTTGCTGCACCTAATATTTTGAGTTTAACTTAATTTTAAAGAGTTAATTTAGATAACCTTTGTTTAATGCCATATTTAAATGAACACTATCAATCTGTCCTGTGGTAACTTCGTGTCACAACATGTTTTCCAAAAAATATGATGTGCTGTTAATTACGACGAAGGAAATTCTCTTTAAAAAATCATTATTCACAAAAAGCGTAACAAATATCTTTTGAAGCTTTTATCCGGGCCTGCTATTGTTTAAAGGAAATAACACAAACCGATTAGCTTGAGAAATCAATAATAACTGCTCAAAGTAACTGCGTTTCGTAATAAGTGAATTTTCGAAGTTACGACAGCATAATGCCTATTCGTAATAAAATAGCATCGCTTATTATAAATTATTTCACTGAATTTTTTTTGGTAGCTTGGGGTAAGTCGTCTATTATAGCATTCGCATGATTCAGACCAGACACAGTTTTCGAGTGCAACTGGCAAATGGGGGTCAGCTAATGTATTCCGCCTGGCAGTGTCATAATGTACGGTCATTTTAATAGGCAACTTAATTTTACGATTTAACGGAAGAATACGATTTAACGGAAAACATGATACAATGTCGGCGTCGTTAGCAGCTTAGCTCAGGAGTATCAGACTGAGTGTACGTGAGCGAGAGCGAGAAAGAGAGAGACAGAGGGAGAGAGAGATTAGTTACCGTAAGCTGTCGCGTAGGCCACGCCCACAATTCCCGTTTCCTCGATGAGGAGACAAATTCAAATGGCGCGCCGACACAAAGGCTGTTGATGCTGTTACCACTAAAAGTAGCAGTGCAGCTGTAGCGCCGTGCTGATGAAACCGATAAAGGAGCACGCACTGCGGTTATGAGAAAGAGGAACTGATTCTTGTATAGCTTGGTCTCTGAGTATGAACGGCCAATATCGATTTCGTGCAGCAGACAGCGTAATGATGGCATTCATTTGTTTCTGCGTCAACTCTGACAACTGAGATCATTTGGAGATGACCCAGGTGACTATATTCAGTGACAAGTTAAAAATCGAACCCGAATCAAACGTCAAGGTAAGTATGAAAAGAATGTGGCCCACAAACTGAATTGAACTAGACAAATCTACCACTGGCATGTTATTAGTTCTTGTCTTTTTTTTGCTATGTATTGCTTCTTGCAAAGTGTGAACAATACTCGCCTAGTACCAATGTTGACAGATTCTTTTATACTTAGCTTTATATATGGTAACGTTCACCGTTAATACAACTGCAAGTTAAATTATATATTAAGCGTGTCATACGTCGGCGAATATATGCAAACTAATCATTACTGTTGTAATTGTTTACAGCAGATTTAGATAAACACGCTTACGTTAATTGTTATTCAGTTTTGCTTTTAATAATTTTTTTATTGCTTGTTTCAGCTTATTGTAGAGAACTTAGGCTTGAAATGAATTACGTAGATGGCCATACGAAGTTTTTGTTTCTTTTAGATTTACGAAATCAGCCTAAAATACTCGTTAGTTAAAACGTTCGGCTACCTTTTGAGAATTGCCTAAGTACATCAAGTGACCAACTGCTCGGCAAAGTTCGATTTGATTAGCGAAAAATACCATTTAATAATCCCGTCACACTTAGTCCATCTAAATACGGCACTTAATTACAAACCCAGTTTCTGGCACACAGTTATTAACTGTCAAGTTCCTATAGAAAAGAAACGCGTGTTGTAATCCTACCGAACACAACGAGACTCTTTTGGTTTATTCTAGCCCAAATTGTGCTCACCTATTCTTACTGGTTTCTTCAACCTGTAAGCAATACATGGTGTTATATAGATTGGTATTTGCCTGAGCTATATAGATAGACCAGAATATTTTTCTGTTCCACGCATGCCCGTTCTTTGCTGTTTGTTGTAGAATGCCCCTAGTGCCGATCGGCGACAGTAGAAATCGGCCCAGGACAAGGTCTTTGGCTGCCTCAGCGGAGAGGTTTCGACCTTCTCTACGTTATCTGCTAAGTGCATGGCACCTTAATCAACGTGTGGACAACAGCCCCTTTTCGTCTCTGCAGGAACAGGAATTATGCAAGATAGCCCATGCGAAAGCTGAAGGCGGTACGCAATTGTCTCAATCAGCTTTCTGCGTTCTAGTCTATCGGTACGAAATGGCCTATTTGTGGTAACTCGAACAGAGTCGAATAGATAGTTTAACCTTTCCTATAATGCTGACAAAAAGTATACAAGTGACTCATTTGATATGCCATTGGTTTCGATTGTTATATATATACCAGACTTGTAGTGCGTAAATCATCAATTTCGCTGCTAAATATGCTAAAACGAGACGATTTTATATAAACGCTTTATTTAGAAGTGTATCTGGAATTGATATTGCATGAGAGGCAAACGAGTGGAGCACATTAAAGAACGCTATAATTCTCTGCAACTAAATACATAAATGTACATATTTATTTTGTGTACACCAGAAACTAATTAGAATACTTCGTACGTCTCTTGAGTAGTATACAGTGCATTAATATCAAGATCGCATGGAAGTTACGTTTGAATGAACCCAACGACCAGCGCCAGTAAGTTGATTGAGCTAAGTCTATACAACCGTTAAACTAGCTTCATTTTTTTGGCATATATATACATATATAAAAATACGTAATGCCTCGCGTTTAGGTTTGCGGTACGCTTTAATCGAGCGTCCACGGGGCACCTCCAGGCATGGAGAAATTCTGGAGGTCGTGCTGGCAAAAAATGGCTTAAAGGTTTTCTTGCAAGGTATCCGGAGTTACGAAACGCTTTCGTAAACGAAACAACTGCGTCAGTATCGGCATCACTGCTCGAATTGCCTTCGAACCTAGCGTCTAGTCAACGATCCCGCAAACAGAAGTCCAATGCAGGATTGGCGTCCTCAAATGATCATAAAGAAAACAAAGGAGCGCATCCGCAATCCGCGGGCAAAAAAGTCGTTACGATTTCGTACCACTCGAAAAAGATCGGAACTAACCCAGCCCGTCAGCAACGAGATCAAATAAGCAAGCAAAGTAACGTGCGCCAAGTTGTTATTGAAACCCTTGTAAGATAGAAATGGTTCATTTCATCTATCTGTCACAGGGTTGAACAGGCGCGTTTCGTGAATGTTCGGCATAGCAATAACAATGACATTTCAACCGAGTTGTGTGCTTACTTGCCAAGCAATTTTGATAGGTAGAGTGTAATGTAAAATATCTGTTCAATATATGCCATATTTCCGATACTCTAGCTTATGATATGGTAATGTTACGAACACGTAGCAATATCATTTCGCTTTAGTTCCGTCGAGGGTATCACCTCTCTTGATAGTCTGTGTTCATTATAGTAGTAGCATTAATTAACCGAATCGAAGAATGAATGGTAGATGAGTTGAGAGAAAGCGCGCAGTAAGCTGTTATTAAGACTACTGGCTTTAGGATATTTCCAGAGTACTTGTTGAGTTCAATGATCTCAGATATTCGCAGCGCTTGGTCCCAGTCATCGTCAAAGTATACCTCTGCTCCAGTCTAACTTGGTGAGAACTGGAATTGATCGGAGGCACAACAGATAAGTACTGTTGGGTCAAGGGTCTTAATCGTTTGGAATATCAGCTGCTCTTAAAAAACGAAAGATTTTAGAGTTGTGAGTTAGTGTCGGTTCACGTAAACATCTGTGTTGGATCTCTGATCTTGGCTAGCGGATACTACTTCGTAGTATTAAAAGCAGATAGCTGATGCATTTACATGTTGCCTATGTGAATGTTTCCTTTTTTGTGTTTATACTTACAAGAGAGAACTTTAGGATGGAGGAAAATGTTTCCACTTTCTAATCGTAACTCTGTACGAAGTTGGACAAATAAGAAGTTGTAGGGCTCACTGGATCTGTCACTCGACAATCTTCTACCAACTTTGTACTATGAACAGTAATTATCCATAGCGAGCACAGAAAAGGCTAAGCATTTGAGGTGAACAATCAATAATTATGCTTGTAGTATTAATGGCATTTGATCTCTTCGAACATAATTTATAAAAAATATTGTTCCGTTAAACCGAAATGGCTCCAGAAGATGAAACAGAATTGGTACTATGTAAAGAAAGCTGAAATAAAATAAACAGTCAAGAACAAGTAAAAAAATCGGAATCCGGTGCATGTATTGCAAGAAACGATAATTCTGTTCATCGATTGAGTTTCGACCTACGCTTAACTATATGGAAAGCTACACAGCTGCAGTGTACGTTATTCGTTGCAAAGATTGTGTGTTTAGGGCTTAGTTCGGGTACATCTCGATTGCTTAGTAGTCATCGTGAGAGTTACCTGGAAACGTCGCACATCTATGGTTGAATCCTTAGAGCTGGAGTGTGTAGGGCTCATGCGTCGACCATCCATTAAACATACCTATCAAGCATGTCGTACGGTTGCATAACTCTATGCTCGTATATAGACGCAGAATATTTTTACTGGGTTAACTGCACAATATACAAGTTGTATGTGCATATTAGCTAAATTAATGCTACATCTATCGTTTTTGCAATCGTAAAAATAGAATAAAATACAGCTACTTTATTGAAAAAAAAAAAATTGTTTTTTTTTTTGTGAAATGTTTTAATGTACTTCGTCAAAACTCCATGTACCTCGCTTGTTTGAAAAGAGCACCTCGTCTCAACGTGGTCAATTTGGTCAGCGTGTTTTTCATTCTTTAACATCCCAATAGAAAAATCATTTAGGATGATCTTCAGAGATTTAAAAACTTGATGTCGGCGCCCCTAAGGAACATAAATAACCGTGTTTCTGACTGTTTTCTGTCTTCTTGACTGTTTTAGCATCTAGGTAGTCCAACTAAAATTTATTTTCATATTGCGCACGTTGCGATAACGTAATATACGTAACAATAAGTAAATATCATCTAGGTGGATTTATTATTTAGCTTGACGTAAAGTGTTTCTTGACCAACTTATGAGGTAAGAGAATGTCGGATATAAAACGGTGTCTATTATTTTATTACTTGCAGAACATAGGTAACATGAATATCATGGTTTTAGTTAAGGCATTATGGATGAAGATCTAAATAAGTATCGTTAATCATCACGTTCCTCTAGGCCTTACATCTTTAACAGCGCAAGTTGACTTCGAATCAATCCCAGTTGAGCTCTATTCTTTCTTGCTTGAATTCTATAGGATAATGATAGTGACCTGTGAACCTTGGCCTCATAGATAGCAATTAGAGAAATATTACTTAGTTTACGTGTGATATAATATACGAATTTTCGTCCTCTGAAGGTGCTATGCAGAATAGAATTAGTTGTTCCACGTAGATACTTATCAGTAGGATGGAATGGTTTCGCTTTGAGCCCTGCAATCTTTACAAGTAAAGCATTGTATGACCTAGAGTTAAATTCGTATAGCGTATTCCTCGGAGCATACGTAAATCTAAATTAAAGTCGTGTATGGAAAACGAATTTTTAAGTCCAGGAGAAGAAATAGGTTTTAAGAAATGTGGCCGAATGATTGCTATATGTCTAAGAACCCTTCAAAGTTGAAACGACACATTGACAAAAAGATTACTAAAAACATACCATTAATTGTAGCTTTTTTCAACAAAGCTACAATTACATCTTTCTTCGTTGACCACAGGTATTCATTACTACCGATAGCATAAGCTTTTCTCTCCTTATAGATGCAGTATTAGACACAGAAACCTGCTGGTGCTAGTCAAAATGACCGCGCAAAAGTTGTCTGCAGCGGCGCGTAAATTCGAAACCTGTTGTTGCTTTTGGGCGAGACTTTAATACTGAAAGAGCTGATAGCTGAGCATCAGACACAATCGCGCAAAGGTTAGATTGTTCTGGGCAGTCTCGTAAGCTTGCAGAACGTTTTATCCGTTAAGGACCACGTTTTGTCGACGCACTGACAGTGGTCGTTGCGATTACGGTTACCCCAAGTTTTCCCTTAGAAAGGCAGACCTCGGATCCTAGTCTTCCTACCCATTGGCCAAGGTAAGAGAAACAACCTACGCAATTAATAAGCAAGACCCATACATCACCAATTGAACCAATGAACTGCTAAGGAGCCTGCGCTTGTTATGTATTTTTTAATATGGCAGAATGGTTGATTTTATCACAAAAAAAAAACTCTTATTTACCACTATACGTCGCCTAAGTTAGTCATGAAGTTATTGTGCCGACAATTTATCTTTACTCTGCCTTCAGCCATATCTTGTTTTGGTATTATAATGCAGGTTGTAAAGGCAGTCATCACCGATGCTTAGGTATAAAAATGATATGTCATCCGCGGTTGACCCAGCCCATATTTTAATATCGAGTGCTTTTTTACGCGTACCGCTGGAATGTAAGACATTAGTACACAACCATTATAATAAAACGGCAACAGTGCTAACCGGTGCTGATGATAAGTTTGCGACTGTTTGTGTCAACTTTGTGTCCGTTTAATATAGCAGTAGTAGGTAACAGTGCCCTGAAGCATTGATTAGTATTCGATTGTGAACTTGAAATTCGCTAAGCGTAACCTTCGGTGCGTCGATTGAATTATCTTCTTATAATTTTGTACAATATGTAAAACACCAATATTATATAAATTTCATTCATCAAATTTCAAGAAAGTTTCATTCATCACAATTTGGTATTGTTTACATTAAAGCTTAGTGGACTAGTTACTGAAGACGAAGCTGCTTGACTCTCCCAATCGGTAACTTGTTTCTCATTTGATAATGTGGTGACTAGTAATAGTCACACGTGAATCCATCAGATACATACACAAGTAGAATAATGTAGAACAACCTTGGAAATGATGCGTTGGGTCCGGTTTAATTTTGAAATACTTTATATTATATAAGAAGACCTTTTTTATAAGATAGTAAGTACAATTTAGTTGATCGTGCATAACGCTAGTGTATCATTAGTTAGCTAGCTCACTACTGTCACGCCAGTAGGAAATGGGTTGCGTAAGTTGGTATTGCATAGAGTAAGAATCCGAGGATTTTCTTACTGGTTGTGGTAATCTATGCTCAGAAACGATAGGAGTAGTCGTTGCTGACTACTAAATCGTTAATTTCTGAATTTACTGCTTTGATACACGCCAGAATTGAGATCGGTCTCCATTATAATATAATTTCTATGCAGCCATAATTAGTGTACGATGTTTCAAAACTTCGTAAAAATATCTGATTGTGAGGAATACCCTCCTGATTTTTCTTGGCTGACTTTTATTCGTCTCTGGACTAGAAATATTGCTAAAGTAGTATGTAATAATTACCGCACTCAATATAAAAAAGCGGTGTACAATTTCTATGCTCGAACAGACCATACACAGCTGTGACCTATATGACACTATAATGTATGCCTCGTAACCTTTCCTTGTTTCATTCGGTTTACCACAGATGCGTTTCCGCGGTCTACCCCTCGAGTTAAATTGTGGGCCGGTCGACCTTGAACTAACAAGTAGAACCGCCGTAGCCGGGCCATTGCTTCCGCTGTGTGGTCCTTGCGGCTTCGTCTCGGTGTCGTATTATGTGTTGTTAGGTTGCGGACACGTCCAGTGTGATTCGTGTGCCCTTGTTTTTCCGGAGAAGCATGCTCAGGACACGGAAGAACGCAACATTGCCTGTTGCTCCGTATGTAACGAGACCAGCGAAGCGACTCCGATGAAGATTAGCATAACCGCCCTCGAGAAGCTCAACTTTTATTGTCCCTGTGGCATGGAAGGCACCCTGAAAGAGTTGCGCCAGCACCGAAAAGAATGTCGTGTCACCGAGAAAATGTATTCATCGCCGACCACTGAAACTTTGACAGGTATCGCCGATTCGACTAGCTCTGGCGAAGCAAGCAGCAGCCGTATGATGGACGCCGACAGCATTGCTGCCAATGTCAAGGAAACCCTCCTCATTGAACTACAGCGAGTCGAAGAAGACATCGTAAACCGGCTCGAGATGAGGAGGGCGTCGGTGGAAGATCAGGTCAGAGATTGCATCAGAAAGATAGGAATATTAGAAGCGGAACTAACTAGGCTGCGAGCAGAAAATCAACAAAGAAATACAAATCCCACTACATTAGTGGACATGATTGTTCTCGACACACAACGAAATTCACTGGCTATTCGTAACATAGAGCAGCAGATGACTCGACTACCTTTTGTGGCTAACTCACGTGAGGACATTATTAGATGGGTAGTGCGCCACAGCGCTCAAAGCGTTCTCCTTTGGTTCAACGTTAAAAAACTTCTACAGCAGATGAACCGTAACGGTAGTCCGGCAACGTCCGATGATCAAGAAGCACTTCTTGGGGGTTATCCTTGTCGAGTTCACCTGGCAGTGGGTTTTGTCGAGGGACGTAAGATGCTTGGAGTTTACATTGGCACCTCAAACGAACGCAGCTCGGCCGACTGGCCTATGAAGCGTCGTCTAACTATGAAGGTAGGTTTGACAAAACTAGTTTGACAACGTACTATTAAGATTTGATAGAAATCCATATTCTTACCAAAATACTTTCCTTTTCTAGATACGGGCGATCTGAATTAGGCCAAACTGAACACAGGCTGTTATTCCTGTTTTTAGAGCGCGTAAGCAGCAGGGCTGTATCAATGTATTGTGGTGCGTTCCTGTCGTTTCAGAACAAATAGTGTTTACCTTTAGTACAAAGAGCTTTAAAAACAGCCGTAACGGACGATTGCATTTCTGCAATGCTTATCAAAAACAATTGCTTTCGTGTGTGTTGCTGTTTTGGGAAATCGCAAGTCGTATGAAAGTATCTTATTGTAACAATCATACATGTAACATGTAACCTTGTTTTAAATTCTTTCCATAGATATACGATAACGACGGAACGCCTTTTATTGAAGACGATATTGGAACAACCGATCCCGAGGCAGGCAATTATTTCAAAGGACCAAACTCGCAAGGCATGTACGGAATAAACGATTTTATCTCCATCGAGATTCTGACTAACCAGAATTTTTACCGCCGAAACCAGGGAATGGTTTGCATAGGGATCGAAAGCAGTAGCTTATGAAGTTTGTATCTAACGAAGGAAGACGCA
Organism: Varroa jacobsoni; assembly: GCF_002532875.2. NCBI lineage: Eukaryota > Metazoa > Arthropoda > Arachnida > Mesostigmata > Varroidae > Varroa > Varroa jacobsoni. Next base: position 103,705 of record NW_019213704.1, read on the forward strand.
CATGGCTATAGCTAAAGACTCAAGCGGAGGAAGCAGACCAAAGTTGATGTTATATAGACCCGTCTCTTAACGGGAGTACCCAATGGAATAAGCGATGCATAGATGGTTGGTGGTTGATTGAACAGTAGCGAAAATCTTCTATGATGGATCAAAAAGTCGATCCATAAGGCTAAGCCACTTTTGTGCATTCGATTTTGGCTATTTGTAGAGAAAGTCAACGTCCATTAATATTGTGTTATTGAGAATATGGAAATGAACTACTTACTGCTATCATGAATATATGATTTGATCAGCTTATTTAAGTATGCCTAACAGTGAACCGATATTTAAACGACGCAATAATTAGATGATGAATCCGTATCGTTGGGAGAGCGCTATGGCGATACAATTCGCGCATGTATGCGCAAGCCCTTAGAAACATTGGCGCTCGTTTCCTTGACGTAACCTCTGTTGCAAAAAGGAATTTTACATAAGCTATAAATGATCAAGAATCCTTAAAGAAAACTTAATGCGATATAATATTGTAAGTTAAAAACAATATTCTTTAAGTTACAGTGAGTAACGTGCTTCTGTACAGAACAACGACTGGAATAGTTATAGGTAAAATAGGCGTGAAAACGTAAACAGAACCCATATGCCTTAGGAATGAGGTGGTGTAAATCTAGAGCAAATAAACTCGATGTAAAAAGGAACTGCTATCTCCTCGATATTCCCAACATTACTGCAGCGGCCGACGTATATATTTTCTAAGATACTATGAGATTATAGGCACATAACAAAACTATGTTAATTATGTGGAGAGCAAGATAGCCTAAAAGCTGAATAAGTTTGTATTAAAGGGACATTACCACTTGTTAACTATGCTCGATGGTATCACTTGTTTAAACATTCATTGTTCAATATTCATTTCATACTAAATCCTTTAAATAGAAATGGCACGCCTTTTTATTGTACAGTTGCTAAGTGAATGAATTACTATTCACAATAGCGCTCGCGTTGGATGTAAATTCGTCCTCCAAGTGGTTCATTGTGAAAATATGAGAACATAACTAACAGAGGACGTCACTTTTGTTGAGCAAAAATACGATAACAACATAGACTATATTTTATTGATAGCGATGCCGCAAAACGACCAAATACGTAGGCCGTTTGATGGCCATTATGTATACAGTTTGACAATCATCTTACGATCAGAGGGAAGACTGAACTTCACACCGGTAAAGGTATTTACTCCTAATCAACAATCTTAAAATGATCTTGATCAATTACTACTATCATTATCAAATATTGTGGCCCGATTTTTATGATTATTATTATTATTATTACTATTATCTCGTTAATATTCAATTAGCATATACAATCATGTTATCAAACTAAGTGCACGTCGCTTCTAAATGTTTCATAAATGTGCATATGCAGGTGAAGGGCGTATGTATAGGTTACCTTCAAATTCTTGGTACGCAAATACTTTTGTACTCACGAATGTTCGAAGCCTTGTATAGTACTATGAAACTATGAAGACTAATAAAGATTTTACATAATGAAACGAAATTTATTCGTATGAAACGGATTTAGTTCGTAAAGGATTATCATTTCTTAAACGGCTCTAAAACGCAAAAAGGTGACGCCAATATCTGTCGGTGCCTAAAGATAAGTTTCCGGCGTTTAGTTCATATGAATTTCTCGCTTTGCAAATGCTTATATCGATGACCAAAAAAACGATAGTAGGCCAACAGAGAAAAAGCGTTTAGTTAAGTTAGCTTTATACAATTAGTTTTCTGTGACATGTATGGCAAACTTTTAAAAAACATTTTAGGCGACAGACAGATGGTTGGAAGACCTTGCAAGCATATAGATAGGCATATAAATGTACCGAATACTACACGAAATTTCATTCAATTTGACAGTAATCAGCCGAAACGATCATCTTTATCGTAGTCGGCGTCAGATTTATTGGATCCATTTTCCCCTACTAAATATAGCTTCCTATTAGTAGAGGAAATTTATTTTTGTCGTTCTGCCCTTAGAACGAACTCCTGTCCAAACAAAACCCTTCTGTTGATCATCCATTTCCTATAAATATATTATGTATATGTCTATTTTTGTTGATAATTACATATGCATGCAACGTTCTTCTGGTAGAAACAGACAGTTCTCTATTAGAAAAAAACTTAGTTTGTCTTAGTACTTTCACTGTTGTTTTAAATAGGCTTACAATTTTTTTTGCATAATATGTGTTACAATAGTTTAGGCACTTCAGGTCAATGTGCCCCATATTTACATATGGGTACAACTTGCTCGGGGCAACTTTCAAGGTCTATACCTTATTTACATAAAGACGTTTAAAAATATCTACCTCGTTTTCTCTGCTCTTCATTGCTTTTGATTGAAACTTTAACATCCTAGGAACAGGCAATTACCTCTTGAAACGCTATTCGAATCCCATAGGTAAATTCATTTTGTAAATACGTAAACCAAATAGACAATACGAAATTCGCTGGTATAGATAATATAGGTAATTTTAACGCCATTTCACCACAATCCTGCCCCAAGGCAGTCAATGATCGTCTTGTTTCCTAGACTATGCAGGTATATTTTGTATTTAGCGAGAACTGTAAATTCTAGGTACACAATATCGGACAAGGAAAATGCCTGCCTTATCACCTCCGGGATCACTTATACAAAGAAAGTGTATTACCACTGGACACCAACAGAGAAAATGGCGTGCTCATATTCTCAGCTACAACTAAGCACGGTGCCGAGCCCTTGCCAACAAGGTCTTCCTCAGATATGTAGGCCGATATCTTGTAATCATCATGGCTCCACATCGGTATGACGCTGTCGCTACCCACCGCCGCAATGATTCCTAGTCGACCACTTTGCTCGAGACTGAGGTGAGGTCTGCAACTGCTTCCATGCGTTTCACAAGTTACACTGTTAGGTCGGTCGTATAGAACAAGCTTGTGATCGTAACCGCTAGCAAGCACGTGGCTAGGAGACACCTTCAATTCGATAGAGAACTGCCGACCTTGATAGCAGAAGATGCGTCAATCTTCACCGTTGTCCGTGGGTCGATTAGGTGAATATTCCCCTTATGAGTTCCAGCGAACAGGATCTTAGCGTCATTCTCCAGCAGGAAGACGTTTTCTATAAAAAATTTGATTTCAGATGCGTGGCTGTCCGTAAGCTGCAATGTGGCAGTTTTTCGTTCGGCGCCCGTTGTCACGGGAATCGGAGTTGACGGCAAGCGAAAATAAGGTTTCTGTAGGAGCGAATTCATACGTCTTCGAGAGATCGTTTAAACAATGGCTGTCCATAAACATGGGTCGTAGACTAACAAACTGTAATGAACGGGTAAATGTTTGACAGGCAACAGCTGCGAAAAATGCGGTCTGAATCTTCATTGGCTTTAGATTGACGACCTTGTTCATCGGAAACAAATTGCTTAGTTCGTGCGAAATGAAGCGACCGCCATTCTCATTTGTGATCTTCGAACTGAGCACAACACTGCCAGAGCCGCCCTTTGTCGTATACGCTGTACACACGATGTCCTCAGACATAATGCGAAGAAGCGGATTTTGAAGATCCACATCATTGAAATCGGCATTTACTTTACAGATAAGACTTCGTTTCATTTCACTCACAGCTGATTTAATAGCGTTACTCCGGAACGACTTAGCTCTTCGGCGCGATGGACCTGTCACCTGACGCAGCTCAAACGATTCTGTAAACGCAAAAGGATACTGATAACAAAGCTCTCAACAACTCTAAGTAACAAGTGCTTCGAAACAAAGCTCGGAGGCTTAACATCGCCACCAAAGTTTACTTCATCGAAAATTTACGTCCAACTTTAAAGGCAATAATTTTTTGAGGCAGGGATATATATATATATATCACTATGTTAAGTAGGGATAAGTATATAAGACGTGTAAGTAGATTTAGTACTAAATGTGTAACGGTCAAGAAGTGCAACAACATCTTGCCTGTAAAAATACCCTAGGCAAGATCTTGAACTTTTTTGAAACAAAGCATGAATTGTTATGTGCCTGGCACAATAAATATTTAGATAATTGCAAAAGAATAATACTGGAAGAGGTGGTATAAGATACATACGCAACTCTAGATATGACCGTGGAAAATACGAAAATGTTAATAGATGCTGTCGGCTAATTTACGCTGTTGGCCTGTTTTAATATAATTAAAACATCTAAATTCGCTTTATACATATATATCTTTCATTTAGATGAAAATAATAGATTTGTTCAATAAAGAATAAACTAAACTGTCGAACCACAGTGATTACCCCTCGACAATGGTACGCGACTAATTAATGAAGATGAAGTTGCTTCACTCTGTCAGTTGCTAACTTCTTTCTCGTTTAATAGTATGGTGGCTGGTAGTAGTCACACGTGAGTCCGTCAAATACCTGTCGAATGCTCTGCGTATGATAGTCCAAAGCAGTCTTGGAAACAACGCGTTGGATTCGGTTGCTTAATTTTGGAATACTTTTTTTATCGCCAGCTAAGAAGGTAAGTAATGTTTGGTTTATCATACAGTAACTCTAGTATGTCGTTAGTTTGCACGCAGCAAAAGATAAATTGCATAAGTTGATATGGAATAGAGTAGTGGCCGAGAGTTTTGCTGACTCTGGTAACCGATGCTCAATAACGATAGGAGTGGTCGTTGCTGACTATTAAGTCGTTAATTCCTGTATCTACTTCTTTCATGTAGCCCAGAATTGAGGTCCATTCTAATGTAATTTCTATGCGGTCATAATCAGTGCATGCAGGATGTTTCAAAACTTCATACAAATACCTGATTGTGAGGAATACCCTCCTGATTTTTCTTAGATGACTATTATTCGTCTCTGAATGGTTAATGTTCCTAATGTAGTATGTCGTATTTAGCATGCTCAATATAAAAAGTGGCGCACAATTTCTATACGCGAACTGTACTATACACACCTGTGACATATATAACACTATAATGTATGCCTCGTAACCTTTCCTTGTTTCATTCTGTTTACCACAGATGCGTTTCCGCGGTCTACCCCTCGAATTAAATTGTGGGCCGGTCGACTTTGAACTAACCAGCAGAACCGCCGTAGCCGGCCTATTGCTTCCGGTGTGTGGTCCTTGTGGCTTCGTCTCAGTGTCGTATTATGTGTTGTTAGGTTGCGCACACGTCCAGTGTGATTCGTGTGCCCTTGTTTTTCCGGAGAAGCATGCTCAGGACACGGAAGAACGCAACATTGCCTGTTGCTCCGTATGTAACGAGACCAGCGAAGCGACTCCGATGAAGATTAGCATAACCGCCCTCGAGAAGCTCAACTTTTGTTGTCCCTGTGGCATGGAAGGTACCCTGAAAGAATTGCGCCAGCACCGAAAAGAATGTCGTGTCACCGAGAAAATGTATTCGTCGCCGACCACTGAAAGTATGACAGGTGTCGCCGATTCGACTAGCTCTGGCGAAGCAAGCAGCAGCCGTATGATGGACGCCGACCGCATCGCTTCCAGTGTCAAGGAAACCCTCCTCATTGAACTACAACGAGTCGAAGAAGATATCGTAAACCGACTCGAGATAAGGAGGGCGTCGGTGGAAGATCAGATCAGAGATTGCATGAGAAAGATAGAAATATTAGAAGCGCAACTAACTAGGCTGCGACCAGAAAATCAACAGATAAATACAGACCCCACTACATTAGTGGACATGATTGTTCTCGACACAGAACGAAATTCACTGGCTATTCGTAACATAGAGCAGCAGATAAGTCGACTACCTTTTGTGGCTAACTCACGTGAGGACATTGTTAGATGGGTAGTACGCCACAGCGCTCAAAGCGTTCTCCTTTGGTTCAACGTTAAAAAACTTCTACAGCAGATGAACCGTAACGGTAGTCCGGCAACGTCCGATGATCAGAAAGCACTTCTTGGGGGTTATCCTTGTCGAGTTCACCTGGCAGTAGACTTTATTGCTGGACGGAAGATGCTCGGAGTTTACATTGGCACCTCAAACGAACGCAGCTCAGCCGACTGGCCTATGAAGCGTCGTCTAACTATGAAGGTAGGTTTGACAAAACTAGTTTGACAACGTACTATTAAGATTTGATAGAGATCCATATTCTTACCAAAATGTTTTCCTTTTCTAGATACGGGCGATCTGAATTAGGTTAAACTGGGCACAGGCTGTTATTCTTGTTTTTAGAGCGCTTAAGCAGCAGGGCTGTATCAATGTATTGTGGTGTGTTCCTGTTGTTTCAGAACAGATAGTGTTTACCTTTAGTACAAAGAGCTTTAAAAACAGCCGTAACGGACGATTGCATTTCTGCAATTCTTATCAAAAACAATTGCTTTCGTCTATGCTGCTGTTTTGGGGAATTGCAAGTCGTATGAAAGTTTATCTTATTGTAACAATCATACATGTAACATGTAATCTTGTTTTAAATTCTTTCCATAGATATACGACAACGACGGAACGCCTTTTGTTGAAGACGATATTGGAACAACTGATCCTGAGGCAGGCAATTATTTCAAAGGACCAAACTCGCAAGGCATGTACGGAATAGACGATTTTATCTCCATCGAGATTTTGACTAACCAGAACTTTTACTGCCGAAACCAGGGAATGGTTTGCATAGGGATCGACAGCAGTACCTTATAAAGTTTGTATCTAATGAAGGAAGACGCACATGGCTAGAGCTGAAGGCGCAAACGGAGGAGGCAGACCAAAGTTAATGCTGTATAGACCCGTCTCTTAACGGGAGTACCCAATGGAATAAGCGACGCATAGATGGTTGGTGGTTGATTGAACAGTAGCGAAAATCTCCTATGATGGATTGAAAAGTCGATTCATAAGGCTAAGCCGCTTTTGTGTATTCGATTTTGGCTATTTATAGAGAAAGTCAACGTCCCTTAATATTGTGTGTTTGAAAATATGGAAATGAACTACTTACTGCTATCATAAATATATAATTTGATCAGCTTATTTAAGTATCCCTAACAGTGAACCGATATATAAGCGACGCAATAATTAGATGATGAATCCGTATCGTAGGGGGAGCGTTATGGCGATACAATTCGCGCATGTATGCGCAAGCCCTTAGAAACATTGGCGCTCGTTTCCTCGACGTAACCTCTGTTGCAAAAAGGAGTTTTACATAAGCTATAAATGATCAAGAATCCTTAAAGAAAACTTGATGTGATATAATATTGTAAGTTAGAAACAATATTCTTTAAGTTACAGTGAGTAACGTGCTTCTGTACAGAACAACGACTGCAATAGTTATAGGTAAAATAGGCGTGAGAATGTAAACAAAACCAATATGCCTTAGAAATGAGGTGGTGTGAATCTAGAGCAAATAAACCCGATGTAAAAACGAACCGCTATCTCCTCGATATTCCCAACATTACTGCAGCGGCCGACGTATATTTTCCAAGATACTACGAGATTATAAGCACATAACGAAACTATACTAATTATGTGGAGAGCAAGATAGCCTAAAAGCTGAATTTTGTATTAAAAGGACATTACCACCTGTTAACTATGCTCGATGGTATGACTTGTTTAAACGTTCGTTGTTCAATATTCATTTCATACTAATTCCTTTAAATAGAAATAACACGCCTCTTTATTGTACAGTTGCTAAGTGAATTACTACTCACAGTAGCGCTCGCGTTGGATGTAGGTCTGTCCTTCAAGTGGTTCATTGTGAAAAGATGAGAGCATAACTAACAGAGAACGTCACTTTTGTTGAGCAAAAATACGATAACAACATAGATTATATTTTATTGATAGCAATGCCGCAAAACGACCAAATACATAGGCCGTTTGATGGCCATTACGTATACAGCTTGACAATCATCTTACGATCAGAGGGAAGAGTGAACTTCACACCAATCAAGGTATTTACTCCTAATCAACAATCTTAAAATGATGTTGATCAATTACTACTATCATTATCAAATATTGTGGTCCGATTTTTGTGGTTATTATTATTATTATTACTATTATCTCGTTAATATTCAATTAGTACATACAATCATGTTGTCAAACTAAGTGAACGTCGCTTCTAAATGTTTCATGAATGTGCATATGCAGGTGAAGGGCGTGTGTATAGGTTATCCTCAAATTCTTGGTAGGCACATGTTCGAAGCCTTATATTATACTATGAAAACTAATAAAGATTTTACATAATGAAACGAAATTGAATTTACTTCGTAAAGGATTATCATTTCTTAAACGGCTCTAAAATGCAGAAAGGTGACGCCAATATCTGTCGGTGCCTAAAGATAAGTGAAACTTATCACGGCGTTTAGTTCATATGGATTTTTTCCCGCTTTGCAAATGCTTATATCGATGACAAAAAAAAACGATAGAAGGTCAACAGAGAAAAATCGTTTAGTTGAGTTAGCGTTATACAATTAGTTTTCTGTGACATGTACGGCTAACTTTTAAGAAACATTTTAGGCGACAGACAGATGGTTGGAAGACCTTGCAAGCATATAGATAAACATACAAATGTATCAAATACTACACAAAATTTCATTCAATTTGATAGTAATCAGCCGAAACGAGCATCTTTATCGTGGTCGGCGTCAGATTTATTGAATCCATTTTCCCCTACTAATTATAGCTTCCTGTTAGTAGAGGAAATTTATTTTTGCCGTTCAGCTCTCAGGACGAACTCCTGTCCAAACAAAACCCTTCTGTTGATCATCCATTTCCTATAAATATATTATGTATATGTCTATTCTTGTTGATAATTACATATCCATGCAACGTTCTTCTGGTACAAACAGACAGTTCTCTATTAGAAAAAAACTTACTTTGTCTTAGTACTTTCACTGTTGCTTTAAATAGGCTTACAATTTTTTTGCATAATATTTGTTACAATAGTTTAGGCACTTCAGGTCAATGTGCCCCATATTTACATATGGGTACAACTTGCTCGGGGCAACTTCCAAGGTCTATACCTTATTTACATAAAGACGTTTAAAAATATCTACCTCGTTTTCTCTGCTTTCATTGCTTTTAATTGAAACTTTAACATCCTAGCAACAGGCAATTCCCTTTTGAAACGCTATTCGAATTTTGTAAATACATAAACCAAATAGACAATACGAAATTCGCTGGTATAGATAATATAGGTAATTTTAACGCCATTTCACCACAATCCTGCCCCAAGGCAGTCAATGATCGTCTTGTTTCCTAGACTATGCAGGCATATTTTGTATTTAGCGAGAACTGTAAATTTTAGGTACACAATATCGGACAAGGAAAATGCCTGCCTTATCACCTCCAGGATCATTTATACAAAGAAAGTGTATCACCACTGGACACCAACAGAGAAAATGGCGCACTCATATTCTCAGCTACAACGAAGCACGGTGCCGAGTCTTTGCCAACAAAGTCTTCCTCAGATATGTAGGCCGATAGCTTGTAATCATCAAGGCTCCACATCCGTATCACGCTGTCGCTACCCACCGCCGCAATGATTCCTAGTCGATCATTTAGCTCGAGACTGAGGTGAGGTCTGCAGGTGTTTTTATGCTCCTCAAAAGTTACCAGTGGAGTTGCACTGTTACGTCGGTCGTATAGAACAAGCTTGTGATCGTAACCGCTAGCAAGCACATGGCTAGGAGAGACTTTCAAATTCGATAGAGGACTGCCGACCTTGATAGCAGAAGATGCGTCAATCTTCACTGCTGTCCGTGGGTCGATTTGGTGAATATTCCCCTTATTAGTTCCAGCGAACAGGATCTCACCGTCATTCTCCAGCACGAAGACGTTTTCTATAGGAAATTTGATTTCAGATGCATGGCTATCCGTGAGCTGAAACGTGGCAATTTTTCGTTCCGCGCCTACTGCCACGAGAATCGGAGTTACGGCAAGCGAAAATAAGGTTTCTGTAGGAGCGAATTCATACGTCTTCGAGAGATCGTCTAAATGGTGACTGTCCATAAACATGGGTCGTATACTAACAAACTGTAATGAACGGGTAAATGTTTGACAGGCAACAGCTGCGAAAAATGCGTTCTGAATCTTCATTGGCTTTAGATCGACGATCTTGTTCATCGGAAACAAATTGCTTAGTCCATGCGAAATGAAGCGACCGCCATTCTCATTTGAGATCTTCGAACTGAGCACAACACTGCCAGAGCCGCCCTTTGTCGTATACGCTGTACACACGATGTCCTCAGACATAATGCTAAGAAGCGGATTTTGAAGATCCACATCATTGAAATCGGCATTCACTTTACAGGTAAGACTTCGTTTCATTTGACTCATGGCTGATTTAATAGCGTTACTCCGGAACGACTTAGCTCTTCGGCGCGATGGACCTGTCACCTGACGCAGCTCAAACGATTCTGTAAAAGCAAAAGGATACTGATAACAAAGCTCTCAACAACTCTAGGTAACAAGTGCTTCGAAATACTTAGCTCAGAGGCTTAGTTAAATTCAAATTTCAATCAGCAAATCACAAGCAGACCGTTTACATAAAGAACGGCTTGCTATGAAGTGAGATCTAAATATATTAAGATTGTACTCCTAAACGCAAATGCCTTCAGAATAAACGTTCGAAGTAAGGTCTATAAAGTAGAAGATATTTAAGGTTCAAATGTTTGACAATATTTCAAAGTTAGCGCCACACTGTATTGTAACATAATTATCTGAAAAAGACAAAATGAATACTCTACTACCGGTTGGTTTTCAAATAGAATATACCGTTTAACATAAATGCTTATGCAAAATGTTGTCTGTGGCGCGCTGGCATCCGGTTTTAACGTTAAACTTATCTTAGTTTACCGGTTTAAAAATATTTCTATAAACTTATATATTAAGGGCCATAACATTGCCATCAAAGTTTACCTCACTGAAAATTTGCATCTAATAATAAAGGCAATAACTTTTTTTAACTTTGATATATACGTATATGTATATATGACCGGGTTACGTAGAGAAAAATATATAAGACGTATCAGTAGATGTGGGGCTAGATGTATAACGGCCAAAAAGTACAACAATATCTTGCCTATAAAAATAGCCTAGGCAAGCTTTTTTGGAACAAAGCGCGAATTGGGACGTGCCTAGTATGTTATATAGTTTTCATTGATAATTGCAAAAGAACTTAGAGATAACTCCGAAGGAAATGAAGAGGAAGGAAAAGATGGCGTAAGATACATATGCAACTTTAGATATGACCGTGAAACGTATAAAGGCACCATACTACATATTAACAGAACCCATTGGCGAATTCGCCCTGTAGTCCTATTTTAATATATTATAATCCAAAATCTAAATTTGCTTTAGATGTATATATCTTTCATTTAGATGAAAATAATACACTTGCTCAAAAAATAGTAAACTAAATCGTCGAACTTCAAAGTCTGTGAATGCTTCTTGAAAATTATAGATGTGCAGTTACTTATCATGCATGTAGACAAGAGAATACCTTGTTGAACTACTGTATATCACTTCGCCATAAACATCACGACGTCGACCTGTCCAACGGCTGACACACAACGCACAAATTTATCATACCCGGTAAATAATGAAGTTCAACGGCAATTTGATACCTAATGCCTTCTAGAGCTGCGAAGACACGTGACACGGCGCGGTAATAAAACCTCCCTTTTTTATTGACTTTTTCCATTACAATATTTGTGTAATTAAAATAAAGCCAGTCCTTAAAAACCTTGTTACTCCCCTTCATTTTATCAATTTCTTGTGAGTCATCTTGACGTAAGGCATCTATGTTTTCTCTTAATAAACTAGGATAAATTTTCTGTAAGTGTATAAGCAAAATATGATTAGTTTTAAAGACTAAACCGTTTTCTTCACCATTGGCTGAATATTGTAAATTTATAGTTCCACCCAACTCGAGACTTGTAACTCCAGTAGTATCAACGCTTGATCCTTGAGCACTAAACTTGCAGTCTAATAGTACCTTTTAATGATTGCAACGAAGAAGTATTTGCGAACGCACTAAACAATGTTGTCCAACGACGGGGCACACTGAACAAAAAGTAGCACAGTGTGAGCTCGCACAGTGGTGACATGCCGTAATATCCCCTGACGAATACCCCTCTCCCAACGACTCTGCGCGTTTCGGCTCTTTGCCACTTGACCGCTGCTATTCGACAGGAAGGGAGCGCGCACTGTCAAGAATATATCGCCAGTTTACTTCTAGGCCATGACTTAGTCCGCGAAGACTAATAAAATAGCTGTATTGTAGTGAAAACAGGACGAAAATGAAGACAAATTAAAACTTAAGTTATGTACATTTACGTTGCCGCCGTACAGGTGACTTGTTCGGTGACGTTGCTTTTGTTACAATTTAATATGTTATAAAAAGGTCAGACGTTTCAATGGCCAAGGTAGGCCCGAAGCTTGTTGGTGGTGGTATAGTAGGCATTCAGGGTTCAAACCAGATTCACTAAATGAATACAGCAGTTATTACAGGGTCAAGTACATTTACATGGAAGGATAAGATGTTGCGATCAATGCGTCATCAACGGGTGTATACAGGAAAAGATAAGATATAAAAAAAATACATCAGCCAATGAATAATCTGTGAGATCATAGAGCGACAGAAATAGCAGCTGCCGCGTAAGAGATACTCGACTAGAAAAACAACGTTAGGATTTGATCTTGACAGCGTTATTACATACTCGGAAGGTCGTGAAAATGAGGGGAGTTAACTGCATTTGATGGTTTTTTCTACTCGTCATCTGACGAGCGTGTTTGCAGAGGTGAGGGTTAGGCTGTGTGCTAGATTATCGCAAACAGATTCCATTTAAATATTGCAAACATAGTGATTGTACGCAGGAGCGAAACGAGAAAAGACAAGAGGCCGATTTTGTTAATTTTCTTCTCAACAAAATTCTATAGACTCGATTCAATGGCGAAATTATAACATATTCAAGGGAAACAATTCAAAACAAAATATATTCCTATATTTTCATAATTAAGTTTCTAATCGAAAGTCCTCCATCATATAGCAGGCATTATTTTAGCTACTGAGTCTGAAATTCGTTCGACTCTGTCGTTATGGTAGAAATTCTTATCTGATCATTTCCACTTAATATTGCCTTACAACGAACGATTATATGAAACAATTCCGATCGCCCCTGGAAATTCGACAGTGCTTGTGTTGAAAGTGTTAGAAGTAAACGACAGTGAGAAATGAAAGCGCTAGCCATGCGGTTTGACTACGCAGTTTTGCTTCTTTAAATATTTTCACGTCAATGCCTGCTAAAGATAAAAACACCCATGATTCTGTCGTTATATATTGGACTTCCGGACTAGACTTAGGTTTTCATAAGAGTTTATCTACCATTATCAAACAGCAACCCGTCTAGTCGCATTTTATACATGTTCGCTATACATATAAAACATATTTGTCGCGTTTGACATCCCGGACTTCAGCCGTTAAGCATTACTTCAGATAGCTGGCTTCCAGCATGAAACGAAATGCGGGTTACCCCCAGATTTAAATTTAAACCATTACGCTATGTTTATGGACCCATACTTACTCGAAAAAGACATCGTATTACGTTTTCGTATCTCCTCTTTGATTTGTTCAGCCTGCTCATGGCCTTTAATTCGTTGAATTTTTTCAGGCGGTAGTGGATTAGATGCACGTCCAGGAGTGATACGAAAGTACTTCCGTTTTTGTCTATCGTAATAGAAGCCAGGTAAGTCACTTTCCACATCTTTATCTCGTGAAGTCATCTTTGTCCTAACGTTGCACGTGACTTTCTACAGCTGCAAACTGGTCGATGCACGCGGTTCGATTGTAAGTTATTTTCTAAGTTAGAGGCCTCTTTTCATCCAAAAAGTCCGAAATCTGTAGCGTATCTCTTACCGATGCGCCGTTTGAGCTTAAGTTTCCTTAGTACAAGGTTGCTGTTTAATAGAAATTATTATTTCAGAAGGTTCTTCTGATGTGAATCCGATCCACATGGCAGATGCCGTTATATGTGAAGTATGAAAAAACAAATACACATATGTGATCCTAGCATGGTAATTCCATCTACAAATGTTTTTACGTTTTTTTCATCACAAAACTTGAACCTCACAACAGCGCAATGCACGTGGAACAGTACAAACGCACGATAGAACTAGACTCAATCAAAAACCATCACGCTCAAATCAGCTGGTGATCGGTAACATAAAACGAAACGTAGGTCGGCCAATACCGAAAATACGAGAATAACATCTGCTTGGAGTCGACATCCAACACACATGAGCAAATCGTCGTTGTAATGTTAGTATTATGTACGTAATGTTACAATAACTTACACTTGAAATATCACAGTTCATAGACACCCACAGCGGTGCGTCTGTCAAATCGATGCAGCGTTTTTTAGGACTAATTGATAGTAGGATACGACGGCGGCTACTCCATAAGGGTTGGTTATTACCAGCGAAGTAAACAAGCATTAGTCCCTGTTCGTTCGAATTTAAGACCGCTTACAAAAATTTACACCGCAAATATCTTCCAGTAAAAAGACGAAGGCGAGTCTTTAATTTTTTTTGTATGTGATTCTTCCTTTTGGAGGTTAAAAAGATGTGGCCTGTGAGATACGATTGGATAAATCAGTAAAGTGGCCTTTCATGAATCTAAGAAGTTCCGATACTTATGTAACCGGGGCCCGACAGGAGACATAGACGTTTAGGCAATTGTAAGCGATTTGTTGCGTCTAAACCGGACTTCAACTAAGCATATCGCTTGCCCTTAAAAAGATCCAGAGTTATCGCTTACACATTATTGCCATCGTGTTTACGTGCATATTATAATCATGAAGCTCTATTGTCTTTCCGATAATCCTAATAAGCCTTGTTACGTGTTAAAACACAAAAACTCTTTAGTAATGCTGGATTGTGCATTGGATCTGAGTTCGGTGATGAGTTTTGTTCCATTAACGATGGTGCATTCACCTCGTTTGAGCCAGTTGGCTGCATGGACCGCAAGAGATGGGGTGCTAGAAGATCATATTGATTTTCGGGAAAATAATGGCAGGGCATTTATAAACGCCGAACCAGGTAAAAATATTTTATAATAATAAAGAAGTAAAGAGCAAGCGGCGTTTACTAAAAAAAAATTACGAATATAGAAATGTTATCCTATACAAAACGTAGGTTGCATTAATGATATCGTTATTAGGAATATAAATCTCCCATTATAAATCCCATTAAAAATGTATAAAAGATCTGTGCTTTTGGTAAATTAGAGAGCTATGAGGATTTCTTTTGAGTAGGTTGATGACATTGACATTACCATTGTATGTTGCTATTCGAAGTAAAATTTGTGTATAAAAAAAAAACAAATTGTTACACTATGTAAATATCAGCGAATTATCTACACGGATGTCATTGCATTGAATCAAAACACTAACACAACAAACTTTTTTTGCAGAATTTCTGCTTCCTGAGTTAGGTCTATTGAATATTGGTGACATCGATGTCATTCTCATATCCAACTACACCAATATGCTCGCTCTTCCCTTTATTACTGAGAACTCTGCTTTTAGGGGAGAAGTTTACATGACCGAACCTACATCGCTGATAGGCCGTTTATATATGGACGAACTTATCGAATATATTGAGCGATGTCCAAAACCAAAATTAGCTAATAAAATTTACAAGGAGATGTCGTTCTTTAAGCATCTAGCCGCGTTTAATACAGACGCTGAAAAAGTGCCATCATGGCAGGAAATTTATACAACAAAAAACGTTGCCAGCTGCTTAATGAAAGTGAAGACAGTTGGATTCAATCAGAAGCTTTCGGTGTTTGGTAACGTCCATGTTTCATGCGTGTCCGCCGGGTTTTGCGTTGGAAGTTGTAACTGGATTATACAGTCGGATCAGGAAAAGATCGGTTACATGGCATCGTCATCAACGTTGACCACGCATCCAAAGCCGATAGAGCATCAGCCCCTTCGTGGGATGGACATGCTGATCATGACCTCGCTTACCCAAACACCCCTGGCCATACCCGATACCATGCTCAGCGAAATGTGTCAGGCCGTCGAGCAGACCTTGAATCGAGGCGGTAATGTTCTGATTCCTTGCCATTCAGCAGGGGTTGTGTACGATCTCTTTGAGTGTCTTTCTGGCCATTTAGAAAGTCGGAATTTGTTCAATACGATGTACTTTGTATCGCCTGTAGCCAACAAAAGTTTAGCATACTCGAGTATTCTGGCGGAATGGTTGACCTCGTCAAAACAACAACGAGTCTATGTTCCCGAGGAGCCGTTTCCACATTCGCATTTAATGAAATGCGGGCGGCTTAAGGTGTATGAAAGTATAGCAGACGAAGCGTTCATGAATGACTTCCACATACCGTGTATTGTATTCGCAGGGCATCCATCATTACGATTTGGCGACTCTGTGCATTTGATGGAGCTATGGCAAAACGATCCTAACAATGCCGTCATATTTACTGAGCCAGATTATAACTATGTGGATGCTGTCGCCCCATTTCAGCCTGTATCAATTAAGGTATTGTACTACCCAATTGATACATCTCTCAGCTTTGCACAAGCCAACAAGCTTTTACGGGACCTTAGACCCAATATTTTATTGTCACATAAACAGTACAGTGAACCACCAGCTATGTGTCCAGCCACCCCCGGTGTATGCGCCCTAGCTCTTGAGCCTGAGGCAAGATACTTAACGTGTCGAAGACCAGAAGTAGTTCAGGTGTGTTCTATTCTATATTAAGTACAAACTTGTCTTAAGATTTTCTAGTAATGAAGTTGAAATTTAAATATGAATACCCATGAAGCGTATGAGATAAGGCCCATATCCATATCTGTCCACGAAAACTTTGACATTCTGTTCTTAAGTGTTTAATATAGCTTAGTAATTAATAACGAAGCCTTTGATATTTTCTTCTCAATTAAGGCCGTTTCAGACAAACTCTATGGCAGAGGGAGCAAAGAGTATTAACTAATAGCGAATAATTATTAATACAATATTCTTGTTTATAAGGTCATCAATAGGGGCTTGATGATACAAACGTCGCAAAAGCGGCCTAACAATTAATTGCCTAATATCTAATAAACGACTCAATATATTTCTTTCAGATTCCAATAAAACGCAAAATCCAGAAGGTGGAGTTGGACCCCGCTCTAGCTGACGATATAATCCCAGTCGAATTGGAGTCTCGAAAGGGCGTCGCCGTAAGCTCAGTGACAGCAACGTTGAGTGTTAACAACAATCAATGCATCTTAAAGAAACCGCCGAATCTCTCGACGACGATCAGTTATCCGTATGGCGAATTAAATGTGAAGTTGTTGACAAATCGTTTAACGAAAGCTGGCTTTACCGACGTTAAGACTGAAGTCTCGGGTAATGCGACGACAATCCATTTGGCCAAGGAGGGTGTGCTTATCCGTCTCGAAGACCACTCCACCCATATACTTGACTCTGTTGATACAACCGTTAGGAGTAAAGTGCAAAAAGCCGTTCTTGAGAGTCTCGAAAAATTCTAATAGCAGACTGAAAAGTTCTAATACTGAGTGCGTACACAGATAAATATTAAAAGCAAGACAAAGCATACGAATTCATAATACTTACGTATGCTAAAAGGATCGTACCAAATCTGTCGCTTAGATCGATTGAAAACAGATCTTATCGGATAGGTTCTTACCAACCAGGGGAAGTCAGTGAATTTTAATTATTAGACTTCTATGTTCCGATTTCTACGCCTGATTTCGCCGTTAGGCGTTCCATGACACAGCTTCCAGCACGAAATGAAGTGTATGTCAAGGTTTGAACCCCTGAATAATTAGCAGGCAAATACGTTTATTATATAGACCTAACAAGGCTGAAGCACACGGCAGAAAATCGTGTAAAATCTATATATGAAACGAATTTAGAATGCTTTGACGTGCGGTGAGAATTCAAAATGTGTAATAAAGACTGCTTCAACTTACGTAATTGAATCTATCACGAGAAGGAAAGCAGTGTATATATATATATATATATATATATATATACATATATATATATATATATAGAATAGATCAGGATAGGGATCTGCTTTAAATCATAGCAAAGACTACTTTTCTAAGCGAAGTTAAATAAGTTGAGTTGCCGGCACTTAGTTTCCAATGATTATGTAACGTGGACTAAAGACGGTAAGATGAGACACGTATACAAATCAAAACGTAGCAATTATTTGAAAAACACAAAACATTACAGCTTTGTAATCTGCTCTTCTTGGTTTATATTCCTTATTTGAGTTCACTTATATAAGATACAATGTAAAAACTACAGCTAAATTCCATTTTCTCAAACAAACAATCGAATTGCTATATATTGCCTAATCTTGTCCCACAGCTCGTAGCCACTGTTAAGGTCAGTATTCAACTCCATATTGCTGAACCATTGCGGGCGAGACCGTTATGCGTCTATTTTCCTTTTTATCTAACGCGAGTCACGATATCTGCCTACGATGAACTGGTGGCGGCATCTGATACCTGAGGCGGTTCTGCTAGCTTATGTGGTTTAGGGGCGATGTTGAACCACTCAAGCTTCCAACGCCAGTAAGCAACTCTCATACGGTCCCATATATTTTCAAATGAATCCATCGCTGGCCGAACGTCAAGAAGTGTGAATTCGCTGTTCTGCGGATTAACTGGTCCACCATCGTAATAGTCAATAACGTACCTGTGAAAGGACAAAGCCGTAAAATATATGACGAGTAATACAAATGTATTAATTCGTTGGCGATGCGAAAACTTTCAACTAATAAGGATGAGATACTAGAACACAACAGTATTTTCAATTCTTTCTTACCGGTTTTCTTAAAATGCATGCTTGAACTCCAGCAAGTACAGTTGTTCATATGATCTTTAGCCAATTAAGCTAGATAAAACTCTTTGTCCTAGATTACCTGACGTCCTTCCCGCACCTATCCACGATCCAATCATGCCGGTCGAACGGCAGGTCGTAGCCAAGCCAGTATCGCATACTTGCTCGAGGTGAATAGTCTGTAGCTTTTCCTCCAAACTTGCGCAACTTTGGACAGCGGCACTCGCTGTAATGTAGAGCCTCCCACTTCAGTACTTCTCGCCAAGCCTGTTCGTTGTTGGCATTGTGAATCCTGATTATATCCATCATATCTTTCGGTTCTAGGCTAGCCTCTTGCCAGCGCCATCCCTTGCGAATCATAGCGTTCCAAAACATCTGCGGCGAGGGATACTCCCAGGTTTCTCCATCTTTTCCGTCAGCTTTCGGGATTGTGCTCTTGGCACGATCTGTCGGCAGTGAAAATGGCTGATCGGGCTGTGGTCGTTGGTTTGGTTGTGGCATCATATTCAAGGGGTTTATATAATCTTTTGGTTCGCCCTGTCACACGATTAGTCAGTCAAATTCATTTTAGGTAAGGAAAAAGATGTGTTAGTGGTATACTAGCTAAGCATAAAAGCTAGGCAGGCTGCCTATATTTTATAATTACGAAAGATATATTTAGTATTTTAACTGAACAATAACGTTTAAACCACAACCGAACAACGAAGTGAACGTTTCTAATAACACAAATTTATATATTTACTATATTATATTTATTAATAACAGAGTTTGTCAACCACTCTAATGATATAAAGTAACGTCAGCTAAAATCGGTCCTACGATTGGAAACTTACAGCTTCCCCTTGTCTCATGGGACATTCAGAAATGTAGGTAGCCGCTTGATTATTATTCTCTTCATTTTTTCCATTTTTCGCAGGGCAGTTGCCTGGAATACACTCCGCCGGTTTTGATCCTGTTTTAGCACCTGCTGCTAGCTGAAAGGTGTAAGACAATCCGCAGTGCAATGAAAATTGCACTTTATTTTGAAATAAATAATCGGTAATGTGCGTTTTACAGTTAGAGCAACAACTTTGTTTTTGATTCTAACTTAATTTGATAAAAGTCGTAACTGGCTTTTTGATTTTGTCATGCTTGCTTCGCTTTGTCAAATAAACCACTGAAGCTTTTACAATGCATATGAAGGTGCAACTATGTGATGGTCACGTGGTTAACAGACACTTGGTTCTGTTACTTCAAAGTAACAGTTGCAACTACTGGTGAAAATACCCTTGACTCGTATTTGTTTTTTACATTAGAGGAACACTGACTACGGTTCTGTACATGTTTCATTTTTTGAATATTTGTTCAAATCCGAAATAATGTGGGTCACTGCAACATATATTAGTACGTACAATTTTTTGCTATCTGCCTCAATCATTTCTGCATAGAGGCCAACGAGTTTATTCAGGTTGAATATCTAGCTATTAAATCTGGTGTTAGGAATTGAAACTCTTAGGACCTCTATTACAGTTGTAGGGTAGCTAGACGAACGGTAAGCATGTCGGTTCGATCCACCATAAACATAATAATGAATCTGCAGAGAGGCAAATAATATGCTTTGTGTTTTGAACGTTTTTTTTTACGAATTCCTTATACATTAAGGCCGAAATTTGTTTCTACGATACCCAGTTGTGTATTACCACAAGTATATGCATGTGTTTCATAAAATAAAATGAGAAGCAACACAGAAATCGAAGGTTCCATTTTCGCGTCCTTTCTCGCATTTCAGGTTTCCTATGGAGGTTTACGCGCAACAAATATTATTCATTTGATTAAAAGATGAATCACTATTCCGAAAAATTGTATTGCTGAATTAAGCGTGCTGACAGATTTTGCGTACGAAGTAAGGTGCAATGAGTAAGAGCTCTATGGGACTTCGGCTAACCTTGGAGTGGTCCACAGGGCATCTACCTTTCGCATCAATTGCAGCTTGCTTTTCTGAGTTAGTAAAGACCATAACTGTGCCCAGCGGACCAGGAACTTCCTTAGGGGCGGCTTGTTGATTACCCATTCCCCTTTACGAAGCACCTCGATCACGAAACGAAAGAACACCAAATTATAACTTTACCAGCTGCACCCTCACTGAGCAAAAATCATTCTCCACCGCCGCGCATGTAAACCAAGCTATTTACGGATTGTTCACTCGGCGCGTATTTCGACACATGTAAAACGTTCGACGCCTGTTTAAGTCGTCATGTCCTAGCAGACGACATTTAACTAGTATTCTTATTCACGAGAAATTTGTTGTTTGCATTCCGCATTAGCTAATGCACGGATGGGAAAACAAACTCGAAACATTTGCAAGTATATTAAAGGCTTTTTTGAGCTATAAACAAACATTAGGCTTATGC
This sequence comes from Varroa jacobsoni, assembly GCF_002532875.2. Lineage (NCBI taxonomy): Eukaryota > Metazoa > Arthropoda > Arachnida > Mesostigmata > Varroidae > Varroa > Varroa jacobsoni. Next base: position 124,920 of record NW_019213704.1, read on the forward strand.
TATAAAGCCACCGGTCAGCTAGAGCGCCCCTCTAAAGTATTGTTGTACCGTAGCTAACCCTAGAAAAAGCGGTGAACTTTGCGCCTATTGTTTCCATACACAAAATTGACGGAGCCATTTCAATCTGTTTGTTTTGAAAGCGCCGTATCGGATAAATCGCAAGAATCAAGCAACTATTCAGACGGCGTGTGGTGCGGATTGTGGAGCAGTGTGCTTAAAAGATAGAAATTAGTCATGTCAAGTGAAAATGATTTCTACGTTCGATATTATGTCGGCCACAAAGGAAAATTTGGACACGAATTTCTGGAATTTGAGTTCCGTCCCGATGGTTAGTTTTCTCCACGTAAGAAAAAATATCCAAATAAGACAGCGTTTAATTAGACTTGCCGAAAACAAACTGGAAAATGCCCTAGGATCTTTTTCGAAAACACGGAAAAATAATTGTTTTTCTCAGAGTTCACAGTACCAGCTATTCTGACCCCTTGCTATTCAACAATATTAAAACCTTTCTTGGAATCGCATATTAGCATGACATATCGTACATTACAAAGCTTTGCGGACACTTAGAATCAATGATTAGAATATGGTTTTCCAGTGTACCCTATTGTGCTATTATACATTCTTCTTGATCTGTAAAAATGACAATTTACCTAAAATGTCAATTCAAAGCTCTTACGTTCTGCTAATTTCGCTTTTTCATTGCGTTGCTAAAAGTAATTATGCGGCGTAAAAAATCCTTGTAATGCAGTACATCTCATATATTTATAACTATTTACTATGTTGTACAGTAAATGGCAGTGCCCAGCCGGGCATATTTATACCTTTAACTGAACCTGTTATTTAGATTTCTACCCCCCATACAGTTAACTAATAAGCAAACGTAATGGCTTAGACATATTTCCAAAACTTGACTTTGAAATTACTTTGGAAGACTACTTCAGCTAAGTTTTTTTAAATGAAGAAAAACTAAGCAAGAGGCTTTTAAGCTTAGTGCGCGCACATTTAATATGTACATTTTTATTTGCTTGTTTCTTCTGCAGGCAAACTCCGTTACGCCAACAATTCTAATTACAAGAATGATACAATGATCCGTAAAGAGGTATACGTAAGTTCTGCAATCATGCAAGAACTTCGAAGAATCATTGATGATTCCGAAATCATGCAGGTAATGCTTTAATACATCTAGCTATGGAAAAATCAATCGATTTTCTTTTCTTGCATCCCAAAAATTTATCATATTTTTTCAGCTCTACTTGGGTTTGTTGAAGACATATGTATAATACTGGTCCATGGATCTCTAGCAGATGTAATGTAGTCCGTACCAGGCCAATCTTTCTTTAATTGCTTGTAATGCTGTTGTTATTTTATTGGCTCGTGATTTATATCTTGGTTTTGTTGGTTTTTGTGATCCTTTTTGCTGTTACTGTCGTCATTTTAGGAGGATGACAATGATTGGCCTGTTCCTGACCGTGTTGGCCGGCAAGAGTTGGAAATTGTGCTAGGGCGCGAGCACGTCTCATTTACTACGTCGAAAATCGGAAGTTTGGCCGATGTCACTAACAGCAAGTAAGCTTTATATATATATTCCATATATATATATATATATAATTCCCATACTAGTATGGTGTACTATGCAAAGTTTCCGATCGAAAAACACACCGTTCCTGGCTGACGTGGTTGTATATGATAAGTGAACGGATAGGACTACCATATAAAGTTAAAACAATTAACAAACCATTTCTATTTAAGTTTTTCACTAGACGCGGCGTAAGTGACTTTTAGTTTACAGCACGTGTTTTTCATAGCCGCTTATTAACAATAGTCCTTCTAGAGTAGGCCACGGATATTTTCTTAGTTGCGAAACGGTAAAATCAGTTTATTCCGATTGAGCGGATACAGCTGAATTATACGTATGTTGCTCGGTCTGTTTCTTTCCAGCGACGTAGAGGGTCTTCGATGCTTCTACTATCTCGTTCAGGACCTGAAGTGCTTAGTATTTTCGTTGATTGGTCTCCACTTTAAGATCAAGCCTATCTAAGCGATCACGGTTGTTCCACAAATAACATATTCAACAATAAGATATTGATTTCGGGACGCAATACTGCTGCCTGTCTACAACGATATAATGCCAATGTGTACTCAATTTCTCTCGTGCACAATCGAAAATCGTCATTTGACTTGGAATAGAGAGTCGAAGAGATGCCGATTAGCAGGACCAACCGACCTGTACACAAAAAATGTCTATTATGTACGTACATCTTAAATATTCACTCTAATTATGAAAATGCCGGTCAAGTAAAGGCCGTAGAAAGAATAAATGCAGAGAAAAGTAGTATATCCCTGTTTTTCATGTTTTTTTTTAAATATATTATTTATTTTACACAAACTTTGCTTCTAACTTGCGCTTAAACGGGCCTCTTCTTCCTGCATTAATTAATGCATGTGTCACTTTCTACTTATCAGCTAGCTGAAGCTATCATCTGTGCACTTCGCATACGCTATTTTGCAGGCATACTTTGTATGCTCTTCTTAGAGGAATCCACAACCTTAGCAGTGATTTTTATCACGATTGGTAAGTTGTTTAAGAATAGATAGTCTCAGAAAGCACTTTGACTAGTAGTCCTCATTGCATGACTAAGTAAGTTTCGACTACCGAAGTAATGCTAGCACGATTTCGATTTCTAGACGCGGGAAATCCGGGTTTGGTAAGTTTGCGAATCTTGCGGTAAGTAGCATCGCTAGCTTCCAGTGACATTTGCGCATCACATATTTTTAAAACGCGCCGTTAAAAAAATATCAATGACCGTCAAAATTATGAGCCCATCTAACTAACACAAGCCGAAAGGAACGCGTGATTAATAGCCTGCAGCGATGATGGCATTACAGAAATTCGTACAGACATTAATTAATATTACCGAAAAAACATTATTAACGAAATACTAATATTATTAACGAAAAAATTAAAAACATTTTCGGTTCATTACGGTTGTTGATTAACGTTTTACATATCTTTAATAACATTACTCAGTCAGTTTGACACTTGTATTTATTGTTTGAATATAGGCAGTATCGGAACCAGTACCAACGTAGAATCAGGCACATGACAAGGTGTAAATTTAATGAGTAGTATTGCAGGTATTAGCTAAAAAACGGTGGTCAATTTCAAGCACTACCGTGACAAATACTCAGAGGCCGAAGCCTTAGCATGCGGACATAATGGAAGTTTGACCCCCCCCCCCCCCCCTGCCCCTAAAATGAGGTTCGCACTATTTTGTTGTAAATACTATATGACGTCAGACAAATAAGAATGAATCAACTAGACAAGAAGAATGAACAATAACGATAACAACATCAATCTACAGTGAATATGTTGTCTTTACTACTATTATTGATAACCTTTCACGAAATTGTAATGCACCTTTATAAGAAATTACTCTTTTCTTTACAATTAACAGCGCCATTTTGTCACGAAACTAGAGCATTAGTCGAGCCTGGTGACAGGGGCTATATTTGTGAAGATCGAAGGCGCTCATTTGCCATAGCCGTTGTGGAATAAGACAACGGTAGTGTTAAGCAATAGATTTGATAAAAAAAATTGTCCGTATCGAACGCATCAAGAGCTATCATGTATTTATGCAACTCGAAGCTGGAAAAACGTTCAATGAACAAGTTCGGCACAATCGTTCGATGCCAAGGAAAGAAAACGGTTTTTCATTTCGTCTTCGCTGTAGCTGCAGTTTTTTAATTACAGTTGTCAGTAATTGGTGCACACTGATCATATTGCTAGAGTAATTGCAAGATAGCACCTGCAAACAAAAGAAGAAATAAAATGAGCGCATTTTGCTGATACTTCTTTTTTTATTTTGCGTTTCCCACAAGGTAGCAAGATTCAATGTAGAGTCGACTATTGCTTCAACAAGGAATTAGTATTTATGTGCATTAATTATATATAAAGTCTGTATGCGGTTAGAGAAATGCGAGTCCTCCTTATACAGAAGTTCAAGAAATAACCGTTAAAAATTTTCATGACTTAAGCGAAGCTAGCACGACTTACTTTGACACTATAGACAAGCTTCGTCCTCTGAGCATAGAAGTTCAAATAAAATGTGATAGAACTGCTTTATTATTCCCTAAATGCATCTATCCATTGAGGTCTTACATGGGATTTAGTCGACGCATTGCAGTTCAGTTAATCTCTTTGTCCACCATTGAAATTCCACTTGATTTTCTGTTGAATTAAAGGGTAGGTTGGAAATGTTTAATTCTTTTTATGTCTTTTAAAATAATTTAAAAGCTTAATATATTAGACCTAAATACTCATTTCGTAACTGAAAGATATATTTTTCAAGCATTATACTGTGTTCGTTTGGTTCCTTAGTAGTATTGGTAACCGTCGTCTAATGGTCGATTTGAATCGATGCTGGATCTCTAAATTTTTTTTAAATATCAGTGTACACTTGTGTCTACAACCATATTTCCAATATCGCTTGTATAATAACGGTTTTTCTTTTCATTCTATGTATTTTTTATATGGACATTCTTGATATTTAATTTAGTAATATTTACTCTTTGGCATAAGCCGAATTGACGTGATTAAATTGTTTTGGTGTGGACAACTCAGCTTCAGGCTTTATTTGTAGTAATACACATAATGGGGCTTGGCGTACCAGAGTGATAAGCGGCCACGTTAGAACTGCCGTAACTTCTAGGACCACTTGTGGTTTAGAATCTCTTTGTAAAGTACTGTTTTGGTTTAATATATTATAAATAGCCTTTAAACTTTTCTAACCAATTGTGACACGGCGTCATTTATCCTGACTATTTTTGTTAATGCATTTTTTTGCTCTATTAGTAACACTGTGTATTTATAACAGGTTTTACCACTAAGCTAGTTTCAAACGTGTGAATTAGTCTATTTGGTGATCAGAGTTCTCAACAAATTAAAAACCTCCTCTTAAGACAATGTCCTTTTCACAGTGACACCTTGCTGGTTGTGTTGCACGAGTCTTACAACTGCTTGTGAAACAGGCTTAAGTAATATATAATTATGTAGGATGAGCCTTATAATTTATAGGACGTGCCTCCATCGTAGTACCGAATCCTTCCTCAAGACATGAGTAGCCGTATGTGAATTCACACAGATGGCTGTAATTGTCAAAGAAAATTTTTCTTAGATTTACATAGCATTAAGCCTTTCAGGATTGTGGACACTTTCACAGCCTAACTTATCGGGGTACTGATTTATTGGATAGTTTTGTTATGTGGACCCTGGACAAAGTCCATTGCGTGACTACGAATGAGCGTCATGCGTGTTGCTCAAGCGTGACGAATGTACTATTGATTCCATGGAGTTGCTACCCAATTGATGTCGGCATTAAGTCAAGTCTTTTCATCATAAAAAGAGCTTCAGTATTGTATTGAGAGAATTAACACCTAATCGGTGCATTTATCAACCTATTATTGGGTCGACATAGTGTTTCAACAGTAACAAACTTTTTACCACTATAAAAAGCTCTTCAAACAAATAAACAAAGCAATAATAGGTCTACTTTTCGATATTCCATATTAAAAATTATTACCCACACAATGTATTTTGAAAATGAAAATAGCGTGCCATAAATATGATTAGACATTTATTACAATGTGCAACAAAAGCAAAATTGTGTGACACCTTCCGAGCTCCCGTCCATTCCATTCTTCAACGCGCGGTTACCTTTGGGCGACGATGATCTCGTCGTTGTCGAATCACTTTATGTGTGTTTATGTCAATATAAATTATATAATCTCTGTCTCTTTCAAAACTAGCCAAACACGCCTGGGTGCCTCTAACGTAAATACACATATACGTAAAAACGCACACACGGTTTCTACTACTTCCTCAGCTAACTGAGTTAATGAATATCATTATAATTAAAATAATGCTACCAGCCTTACATATATATATATACGGAGGGACAAAAATAGACTAACACTCGAAATCTACTTCTGCTCGCCCCCGCATGATACATATAATCATATATTATGATTTCTAAAACAGCTATCATAGTAGATTACTCGAAAAAATCTTGTTGGTGATAAAACTTGGCTTTCTTGTCTTTGGTGCTGTTATATTATCGTTATATTACTATGTTCCTCATATAGACCTACGCTATTCCACGGAGAGATATAATCCTATATAGTTCTTTACAACACACAGCCTGTGCATCAGATTTAGGTTCGCTTATTGCTGACGAGGTTGTCACAAGATCATTTTGATTCCTAAATAGAGCGACCGTCCCCTGCATAATGTATATCAGTCTATACCCAGTGTTTCGTAGGTTGTCTTGACCACTAGTCTTACATCGACAGAACGAAATCGGCTTATAGAAAGAAAAACGATACTTGTATATCACGTTGTCTCTTTTCATTTTTTTGTTATCGGTGAAGAACAGCAGAGGACCAAACGTAGAACAGTGTTCGCTTATCATATATGTATATTTATATGCCTGCAGGTAGATCAGCTGTTCTAGACAACCCTTATTTAATTTCCTATTAAGCTTAGAGATCGCCATTAACGTTGATTGCTTCAACTGATATGATTCAAAAAATTGACATTGACGCCAGCGTATCGCTATTTTCAGCTGTGTGACCAAAGTTACGATCAACTATTCCCGCTTAGGTTTTTGCTATGAACAAATTATCAATCAGCACTAAAAAGAGAAAAGATTCAGAGACACCGCTGTATACATGTATAGTGGTATTGGAGGGATTCTGTGCTGACACAATTACACGTAACACAAAGGACACGTACATCTTTCGTTGCTGGGAGGTATCGCAGAGCATTTGTGAAGAGGGAGGTACAATTGTTGAAGGTTAGTGATTAGTAGCGCCTATATGAATGGTTACATTCACTTACACTAACAAGTAATTCGAGGTTTTTGGGAGTTGGCTAGTGCCAGTATAGTAAGTAAGAGAGTTTCATTGCGGCCAATGGCATGAGCTTGATGACTAGCCATGTACCGACAACACCAACGCTCTGGTAATATATTATATACACAATGGATATCTAGATATGCAACAGATAAAAAAAAATAAATTGTTAAAACTTAATTCATTTGCGACCCACCACCGTTGTAAATTAAACCTGTGAGAAATTAGAAGCTCTTCAAGGCGCTTTAGTGGTGGCTGCAAGGTTTATTTTCGCCAAATACCATTACTATTAACCATTATAATGCAGCACCAGGCTAATAGGCATACATTAACTAAACGGTTGAATCAACTTAGTGTACAAGACTATAATACTGATATTCAAAGGTAAAAAATATACTGGTCTAATAGATGATATGTCCCATTTCGATAACATTTTTCCCCATGATACAATTAGGTTTGCAAACTGTAATGAAAACATATTCAAAAATCTCTCAAGCTGTTAAATTTTGGTTGTGGCTGCCGCAGACTGTGCCATCACTTGTGCTGCTCAATAAAGGCCGAGCAGGCTCGTTTGCACTGCTCGAACACCTCCTCGAAGCCAGCTGATCCGCTGTCATAGTAGGGATCGCGAATAATCTTGTGACCCTTTGGGTCGTAACTGCCGAGCAGTTCTACCGACGCACGATACTTGCCCGACGGAGCCATCTCTGAAACAACATCATCATAATATTGAGCATATTAATGAATTTCGTTTATCTACAGCATCTATTCTATTGTTAAATGCATACATGACAATAAAAGATCTCCTTACGCATGCTAACCCGTTTTGTTGGGGTTCGTTGCTAAGGCACCCCTACCTGCCACCCCGAAATACGACTAACCGATTAAGACTGCATATAAGCATAAATAAGTTATATTTTAATATAATATTACTTAAGTCTCCTAGACTGTACTTTATCGTTAAATTATAGTGTGCACTCAATTCAAGGGCCTAAGGTACTAAGATATCTTCAACACCATTTTTAAGTATATAATTTTCTAAAACTTAATAAGTCTAGTTTTGAGATAATAGAGGGTGCTTTCAACTAGAAAAAGAGGTTGCTATGTACAACTAAGTTGAAACAGACTTATAGAATAATAAAAAATCAATTTTATTAAAAATGATTTACCACATCTACTATGTGATAATTCAGGGCACCCATAGTATTTGGTGACGCTTGGTATAATCAACGTTTTCACGAAGTTTCTAACGGCAGAGGTACTGAGCTCAGTTTAGCTCGAAATCGGTACTAGCGTGCCCAAACTAATGGCTGTTGAGTGACGGACGCGCCTTACACTAACATAAAAATATTGTCGCTGTAATAAAGACATAGATAGCCAGATATGAGACGAACTACATCAAGTTATACATTTGCTGATTTGTATTATGTTTTTTTTTTGTTATTTGACGCCAGACAAACAGATCGGTAGAGATATTCTGCTTGGTACCAATATGAACAGAACGGTTGCGGCAGTTCCTACCAGATGTATATTGCTCAACTCTGCACCGACATGTGCAGGGTTGTAACATTACTCATCCTCACAGATTAGAGGTTAACAGCTGATATTAGTCATCTCTTCATATTGGTCCTTGTGAAAATGATACCTGCGGTCCTAGAGGACGAAATGCTCTGACTGACACAAACAACTTCAACGATTGAATCTAATGTTCATATTAATAGAGGGAAATGCTTGAGAGGAATCTGGGGTGTCATTTTAATAATGCCGAGAACAAAATAATATGCTGAATATAGTACTGGATTAGATCTAGGAGATCGCAGTTGGTATTTCAAAATGAGTTCTTTGAGATAACATACGTTCTCATAAAGTTTCTATACATGGAAGTGCGTATCAGTCTTGTGGAAAGTCTGCACACAAGCATGACTGTCGTTGCTTTCATGATCGATGTTATTGAAACCGGGTTTATATCTGAAGGGTTGATATGTTTATGCGAATCATGTATGTACCATTATCTAAAAACCGGCTTGCGTGCTGGCTTAGCTTGATGTGAAAGCTTTTTAGTAACTTATCTTTGATTTTTAGGAGAATAAAGGTTACCGCATAATGCAGATTACACTTCACTACTAAGGTGTTTGATAGGTATTGTGGAATCCTCACCGACTAAATCCTAGACCATGTATGTTTGAATCTTGCTTTAGAACTGATTCAAACGTTATTTCGAACTAAACCTTGCAGGGACGGCTACTAGGATCGTGAATTTATTTGTTGTGTCCCAGCCCATTTTCCTCTAGGGCGCCCTAGTCAGCTGGCTGCGGTAGCCTTGTGGTCTTACCCTATTCTGCTTCAACGTACTCGGCTATGTAGCGGTGTCCCGTGTATTCTTGCCCAGTTGCCTATTAAGTGCCATCATCTCAGGTTCTGCTCGGCTGTCTGGCTAGTCAGTGTATCTACGGTGGCATATCTGAATCGAGGTAACTCAACAGTGAAAAATTATCTAAAACCGTGATCGCAATAGCTAAAGCAGCGTAATGGGACCATACAGCACACTAATGTTCCGACCCGAACGATTCAAGGAGTTTATTCAAGCAGGGCCATGAAGGAACTGCAAAAGGAAATAGGACAACAGGCATCATCGCGGTAACAACGATAATGGCCGTAATCCAACTGGGTAGGCGGACAACAGTAACGATGTTCAGCTTAAACCAAGCAGGTTTGAAATCAGCCTAGATTAGATTAGAAAAGGTAGCGTGGAGTAATAATGCGCATCTACGAATTGTGTGGACCATGTGCGAGTAACGGAGATTATGATTTTGGATTTTTATAGGCAGAAGTAAGCAAATATGGCACATTGTGCTGTTCAGATCAGATGGCGCGAGCTACTCTACCCTAATATTAGATTCGTATAGTAGTAGTAATAATAATAATAAAAGTGCATTTTTGTACCTGTTTGATATGTTCCTGAAAATTTTGAGATGTCAACTTACGTGCGCAAAAAAATAACACAAAAGATTTTTATGTTGCGAAACATGTTGTACTTTATTATTGTGCGTAAATCATAAATGAGCTTAGTTTCTTTATGCGAAAGTAAAACGTGCGTTGATGCCTTTTTCACAACGACGTGTTATTTTGACAATTAATATTGACAGTGGGCTCTTGCAGGCTATATTTAGGTTGATATGTTATCAGCAGATATCCCAGCTAGACGGCAGATTAGAAATTACCATTAAGTCCTGCGAAAATTATAGCTGAATCTAGCTGACCTGCCGAATACTAATGGCCAGGCGCATGGCACGTGTGCTTAATATATATATAGACGCAGCATTCAGTTTCAACAAAAAGGATAGCGTTTCCTAGTAATAATACAGTCGATGAGAAATACAAGCAGTGCGGTCTTGCTGAAGGATACATACAGGTTTTAATGGCACCAATAGGAGACAACACACCACTTTGGGCTGCGTGGATGAGCCACATATAAATAACGTTTACGTTTCGAGCACAGATACGCGAACGATAGAAGTAGTAGTCACGGTATAACGTATTCTAATTTACATTTGTTACAATTAGTTATAATGACTAGAGGGTCAAAAGGGTAGGACAAATTCAAAGAGGATTCAATATAAAAGATGTAAGATACGTTTTAGTAATGTGCGATCGGAGTAATTGCAAAACGAAAAAGTCCCAAAAATATAAATGTTCCGAAGAAATTCGTTCTACGTTCTAGAGGTTATATTTTTTTGTAAACTTGCCGAACTTATCTCAAGTAATTAGTAGTTCTGAAATATGTGCAATCCATTTTCATAGGTTTTCGATTTCTGATAGTAGTCACTATAGAATTTAGATATGCCAAAAAAGTGAGTGAACTTGTTAATAGCTTATGGAAGATTTCTTTACAATATTATTTATGCTCCAGAAAGTCCGTGTAATTACTGTTCAGTACATATATATACATAAATGTAAAAAAAACTTTCCACTAATGTTCAGTAGTAGGTTCTTTGGGTAGAGAAACTGCTGTGTACTCGATAAGAAAAGGCAGGAAGTCTATATCCTTATATGCGCGTGAAGAACATATCTAAATGGTTTCTGAATTACCTGTGATCTACGAAAATCTGAATATCTATAGTGAAAGTGTTCCTTGACGGTAATTCAATGTCACTGTTATATATATAAGCTTCTGAGTTAAAGAGGACAAAACTACCTTTATCAGGTCCTGCCAACGAAGCAACATTGTGGACGAAAATTGCGCGTATAACTTTATTAGTATAAGGAAAATATAAACATTGGCTCACAATATCAACACTACAACTTTCCTATTAAATAAATAAAAAAATAAACTGTTATTCCACCACACTGGGTTCATATCTGACAGCATTAGGGATTAAATATAGCTTGCCCCAACTTTGCCCGTTTCATCACTTCCAGTGTTATAAATAATATAGTCATATTAAATTAACAGCCTATCTATGCCTCATATTCGTACCCCACTTCGCGGTGTCAAGTTAAATCCAGTTGCAGCACTTATCCTCGCCCCGCTGTGTGCTAACATCGCGTCTGAGTAAAAAAAAACTTCCAACTAGCGGCGTATGATGCTCGAAGCTGTTGACAGTATCGTGATGCTGGTATGATCAACAGCGTCAATAACACTTGCCCGTTCGCTAACTTTGTCATTTTACGGCTTAACATGAAGATGGTATGTACCTTGGTAGGGATGTTGTTGTTTCTAGCTAGAAACATTGACTCGAACCCGGTCGGGTCGCTCTGCATATTCGGGATTTTGCCTGCTCTCTCCGCCGCGTTATAAAGTAGCAGTATAACACATGGTTATTATGGTCATGGTGGCTGTAGCCGTGGCGACGACAACCAAAACTACTATTTTCGATAAATACGCAATATCGTCTCAGTGCAGTGTGAAACCTCGCGTTTGGACCAGATACGACTCCCAAAATAGGCGACGCAGGGCTAAAAAATGACAACCCCGCGTGCACGACGCGTCCAACATCCGTCGCCACCCTCAGTTATGCGACGTTGTTGTCGTTGTTGCCTGGAATTGTTTTTCATCGCCCCGACGCGGTTATCGTTGTAAGAGAGTTTTCTTACAAAGCAGGTTGATAGCCCTGATGTGGTTTTACCGCGCGGCTGCGCGCCCTACAGCTCATTCTGGTGTCACAACGCTTCTGTTGGCGTTACTATCGACACACCACTGCTGACGCTACGACCAGTATAGACAGGGTATAAAATAATTAAAAAGTGCAAAAAGAGAGGATGACCAACAGCGGCGGCAAACGCGGACAGACAGACAACAACTAGCAAATATAGATAGACAGAGAGAAAGACAGCTAGTCCACAAACGTAACTAGGAGTTGTGTCACACCGTTCTGACGCGATGATAATAAATCAATCGATTTATTATCATAAGAGCCTTGCGGTCGACTAATTGTCGAAATTCCAATTCAGTGTAAATAATCCAATATTTTCTAAAGCTGTACGTATAACCTGGTTTAGTGAGCGGCACGGATCCTCAACCTCATTGATCTGGACTAATCAACCTGGCCTAGCTTTTACTACACATTTGTAAAAGAAGTTAGTCATTCCCCTGTACCAAAGCGTGTTAAATACGTTGAGAAAGTTATCCATTGAACAGCGTGCATAACATGGGCTTCATGCAAACTGCCCAGCCCAAACACATACTCACGCATTCGTTCAGTCATCATTTTGCATAGCGAAAATGGGCAATAAAATGAGAATGTTTTATCAAAAAGCAACACGATGATTAATCTAACCCGTGTTCATGTGTTTGCGCAGAGCAGATTTCATGGGGCCAGCGTTGCGCACGTGAGAGACGTCTATTCAACACGTGACGTAGCTGGAATACTTTCTTCATTCATAAGACATTTGCCTGGCTTGGACATTGCTTGGCCTTACTGAAGAGGTTAATCAATTGCGAATTGTTCATTTGTGGAAAAAAACTCAACTACTAGTTTATCAACCCAAACATTTGTTGTGCTTACTAGACACAAATAGACAGAGCCCTCACGTCTATAAGCTTAGAATACGATTGCACCATTCTGAAGTCGCATTGGGTCAGCTACGCTTCGCTCTTTAGATGTCCTGTATTCGAAGTTAGATAAAAACTTTTTTTATAGACGAGAGCAAAAACTTAGCTTCGAGCCTTGAATATATACCGGCGATCTACCATACCTTTTCTATTCACCGATCGTTTCTTCTCATCAATTTATCTGTTTGACTCACTTAATAGCGGTGGCGAGAGAACATCGAATGAATCACTGAACACAGAATAACACGTAGTTTTCATCTTTTCTTTGACTCAGAACTGTAACGCCGTTGCGAACTGACAGTGGCTTGATAAGGACTTATCATGGTGGCAATAACAGCGAAATAAAAAACAACGAAAATTGAAACAATTTTACTATGACGGCACGATGCTATAGCACGGACACAGTACCGATTCGTTGAGCATTTAGGTGGTCAAAATGCTACTTTTTGGTAACAAATGAAATATGAGTTCCATTGATATTGAGTGGTGTTTGCTATATTCAGACATTGATGGCTAGTTTGAGGAACTGCACAAAAGGGCATACAAAACATTAAGACACGCAGACAACTCAACCACCATCACTTAGCGGTAGTCTGTAGTATCAGTGATTTCGTATTTATTATTACCATTATCATCATCATTTAAAAATACTACCTAGCCATATATAGAAGCTCTGCAAAAGTCCGTGGCTGACCGACATTTTGAATATCTTTTTGATAGACATAACATGCTGTTGCTACAAATCCACAAAGGAGATTGATACAAGTTGAGCAAAATTGAATACACCTATGTTTATACCCTAGCTTGAGCCATCTCTCAAGTTCTCTAGCCTTTGCAGCGACAACGACCTTAGTCGCAAATAGATTCCTCCCAAATGATAGAATTGTTTAGCCCTATGTAGGTTCTGTATTGTCAGCCGTGGGAACCGAAATTTCCGTCACTGGTACAAGTTCCTCGCTTGCATAACCACAATTAACCCATCATAATATTATTCACTAGCGATTTACTATGCTAGTTATAATTAAAATATTATAGTGGTCAACTTAGCATCCATCGAATCCTAGAAGCCGTCTTCGGGGTAAACTGATTCAAAATTAAACTACGACCTTACCAACACTAGCACTTATAAGGCTAGTCACGTGAACCTATTCGAAGTCAAGACATGGATTCATGGAAGGTTTCAGCTATAGTAGCAGGTTGATATGACTTGTCGTATCCATTTGTTGCTAGGGTTATGCCTAATAATCGTTTAGATCGTGTCATGCTGCTGCGATCGTCGCGTGGCTGAAGGTCGAGACAAGCCAATTTTTACAATTTAGACAACTACCTACCACTACTATAGCTATCTCTAGTTGGATGCTACTTCCATAACCAGCATAATCATATAATATACTAATGCATTATCCATAATGTAGCTACTTCTTAAGATGACAGGACCTTTTAGAAAGAACGTCCAATCGGCGCTTGGAAGGCCACATGGAAGGTATCCGATTAACGAATCAAACAGAAGCTAAACACAAGCTCTACGCACGATATCTGCTATAAAACTGTTAAGCGTAGTAGCTATAGAACCTTCCTAACTTGAGAGAAAAAATAACATTTAGCTATCGAGGAGTGTATAGGGTAGTTTTATTATTAAGATATGATCTTTCATTAACTGTTGGTATTGCAGACTATTGCTATAGTCAGCGACTACTGAAGAACTTGCCGAGAGTACGCGAACGATAATTGATAAATTATCTGGATCTATTTCAAGATGGCTTAACTGTATTTATATTTTTACGACACGTATAAAAGCAAGTCGTTACCAAAAGGTCAAGTGGCTATACAAGCTCGAAATGGCTGCTCGAATCAAGCTTGCCTCTTATTTAGTGTTATTAGTGTACGCGCGAGTTTGTGCGAATCCCATCCTAGCAATCTAATCTTGCTTGAGAAATGCGCCGAATCTAAGCAGAAAGCACTGCTACAGACCAGAAGATATCAGTATCCCAAGATTAAGAAAAATACTTTTAGGCCACGAATAATCTCGAGAGTAATCACTACTTTAACACGACAAGCAAGATAACATCAGTTGGTGACGTATACCGTAAATTATGTTTGTAAACATTTATACGAACAATTTACGCACATCAACCCTACATATATATATATATATATATATATATATATATATATATATATATATAGTCAACGCCTGAATGCCGCGAACGAAAATGCAGTGCTATGCACAATACGCGATGTACATTAATAATACGCCACTGCGGGTTCACCAATCGCAACCAGAATGTAGGCCATCGAAATCGAAAGAAAAAGCACAGCGAGAAATAGAAAACATCGTTTTCTATTTCATTAATGTCGTTTTGAATCAAGCGATTCATCTTTCTCTTGTCCTCGAACTTTTCAGTAACTCCGCTTCCCTCTATCTCTTTCTTCTATCTATTTCATTCTATAAAGCGATAGCTAGGTTTATGCTGAACAGTGATGCTACTGTGACAACGTGTTTGCTTAATAGCCGGAGTAACACAAAAGCGCCCTAGGTTCTATTCCAAACGTAAACACACCTTGATTCTCCCGCAAAGGTCCGAGCACAAAAGAGCCGATTAGTATAGCAAATCCTTCTTCTGATTGCTTTCTACGGATTGTTTATGCAAGCGCCTTTCGCAAGCAGGCCCTTAAATCGATACTAAGCAGCGATACCTATAGCTGTTGTAGAAAAGAGTACAGAATTAGCTATGAAAAATATACGTAGCTCGATTTCATTCAATTTAGCATCGATGTACATATTGTCTGCTAGAAAATAGGGCAGTACCAGTGCTGGCTCACTTTAAGCAATCAATAATTCAATCGTAGTTGATCAGCGATTTTTATGTACTTAGAAGCGTGCAGCTCGCGTCAAACATTATTGGATGATAAGTGGAGTAAAGAACATGCACTGATTACAGATTTACAGTCCGTATTAGATCACAAACGTCAGAGGTTAACCAATCCGGCAGGGTTTTTTTTAGCTGGCCATTAGGATTTTAGAGAAATAAGTTGCTGTTCTTAACAGCTTTTACCCCCCTCCCGCCACCTCCGAGACGCGTACATCAATGAACTTACGGAGAAATCGCTTATCGGTTTGTGGTACGTTTCAAAATCGAGGTTAGTTTTTAGTGTCAGGCGCGCGCATTTCACTACGTTTCGAACTGTGACTTTCAATAGCAGACAGCATTCGCGAATCAGCTTTATTTTCCGATAAAACATCAATAAATGCTAAACGCGATAATAGAGTCGATATCAACTAACTCGCGCGTGCTAATTAGATTCATCAATACATTACCAGTCGATTGTAATCGAGTCAAACAAACTGCAGAGCGATGCTGGTGACGAAATATGCGCTTATAAACTGTCGTTTCTTTCATTGCAGTGGCACCAACGTGCCGCTACGAGTATTATCAGCGTTGGCAGTAAATGTGCTCACCTTATTACCCCTAATTATATTAGGGGTATCATTCAAGTGAGAAATATATCTATATAAAGAAAAAAAATATATAAAGTGATTATTAATTGTGACAATTCAAGCAAACCAAGTCAAATCGCTTTCCGATCGCTACTAAACGATTAGCAATGCACGAGCAACATGAGCCATGAAGGCCAACAACGGTTCAGAGCCCTTCGGCAATGTAGGATACGGTAGTATGTATATCAGTATGTGCTCCGTTCTCAGCCTTCGCCTATAACCCTTTCTCTTTGTTGCCAAACCTGTGTTGTTTTTTAATTTCCGTGCGACACGATAAACTATCAGACAAGACGCGCTCACACGGCTCGGCCGTTTGTGGCGAAGCTGGAAGTTAGCAGCCACATCGTGTCACTGCTATTAGGAAATGTTACGAAGAGGCAAATATTGGTGTTTTGGCACGTCAGGTGACGATAAAGCCGACGAGGCAATGGGGCGAGGTCCAATTCAAAGTCATCCTTTTGATCGATGTCCTGTACTGCGTCGATGCAGAGCGTTCACAACGTTTAAGAGATTTGAGTCGAACAATGCGCCAAGGAATCAGTGGCTTACCTATGGATGAATAATCATGTCGGCTAAACAGACTATGGACGCTGGCCATTGTTAACCAAGAAGTGGGCAAGAGTCGGTGGCTAGAGCAGCAACAGCATAAAAAAATACCGTAGAACAGCGGCGGTATTCGCAGAGTGATATGTGACACGATTTTAACAGGTGATGGATATTAGTATGCCTTACAATGTAATTTGTTCTGTACGTATAACTAATTAATCGTAGTGATAATGCTTAACGGCAGTACGATACGTACAGGTCGAAATGCTTTACGTTTTCTGGTTACCGTAGGCGTTAGCCAGTAGCAATTATTTGCAAGTTTTGTATCGCTTATGTTTAGAAACAGGGAATCTTCATTAGTCACCTAAAATGGGAACGGAGAGCACACGCATTCCACCATTTGTCGAACATCGTACGTATCTCATGGCGACAACAACAAGAAGATGCGTGCATAAATGTGTCCATACATTTCGTCATATTTATCTATTCATTACTTCGATCTCTGCTTTTTGAAATAACACTGTTTTACTGTCCCTTTTTTTATCATATCATTTATTCTCAACAGCAGTAATTAATAACAAAAGCCAAAATCTGCGTGTAGCTAGGACAACAGACAAGGTTGTTCTTCTCGTTTGCAATCTTTTGAAAATTTAACAAACTTAAATATGTATTGCAGTTAGAGGACACATGATAAAAAGCATTGGTGCTCCAATTCGATGCCAACTATTAAAAAGGGGATTTAAGGACGCGCGTCGTCACGGCTATAGACGTTGCGCATAATTAGGCTAGTTCTCCCCAGAATTTCCTGAGCCAAGCAGTATGCCTATACTAAACCTGTTTCGTCATAACTTCTGCACATACCTTTGATCATGCTAACATTCGAGTTGTCCATCCCAAATATGAAGTCGAACTTATTGAAATCTTCGTCGCACAGCTGCCTCGCGCGATGCTCATAAATAATGTCGTGATTTGCCAGAATCTACTTATATTTGAACGTTGTAATTTTCGTAGCCCAGATATGCATGAAAAGTAAGTTACACACAACAATTTCATTAAGAGCTGTTTCCGTTTTTTCTTTTTTGTTTGTTTCTAAATTTTGCTGTCTAACTCACACGGTGTTTCGCGCAATTCCATGGCTATCACCATTCTGTTAGGCCCATTGAGAACCATGAAGTTCTTACTGACCAACTGCTTTGCGCCTACGTTTCAGGGGAAATAAAACAGATTTCAAGTTTAAAGCAACTATCTGGGAGAACAAAAGATGCTGAAAGGCATAATGGTTGTTAGTATATAGACTACTACCTACCGCGCTTGAGACAAAAGAACGTACATAAATTTAAGCAGTTGTCTCTTTGAATCAATTGTTTCAATGATGTCACAAATGAGCATTTGAAAATTCCTCGACTTCTACAAGTGAGGATGCCCCCTCATGTATACCTTCATCGCTCTTCGATCGGGAGCACTTCCTGTGTGCCAAGCGCCGGTCGCCGCGCTATCGGCCTCCCACCGATCGCAGACACCTAGGAAGACAGAAGAAACACTCGAATTTAGACTATTTTACTACGGCAGTAAAAGCTTGAAATAGTAAAAAAAGGAAATAGGAAAATGCTGTAGTATAACATAAGGCATAGAAAGTCAATACAAAACGAACCACAACATTTAAATTGTCAAGCTTCAGATATAGCAACGTATATGGTATTATATATTGATAGATCGCTGCTAGGAAATAATTTGCTTTCAAGCGAACTGTGATAGTAGCAAAAAAACAACTACATCAATTGATGATACTTTTAAGATCGTTCGGGTTTCCGGGTGAGGTTATTAGTAGTATCAAGTATGCGCAACCAAAATATTTAATAAAGAAAGATAACATCAGAAGACAGATGCTCATAATGTCTTTTCAAAAAAACAAAATCCGATTTCTATTATTAATAAAACGTTGTGGATACATAAAATACTTTGGAACCCTTATCTATGCAAAGACGCTTGTATTTAGCTAAGCGTGTCTTCCCTAAGGAGCAGTACAGGCGTGAACCTGATTCTTTACTTAGAAAAAATTCCCAAGCACATAAACGTATTGAGACAGGTCAAAACGTTTCTCAAATTCGTTGTTTTTGGAAGGGGACGTAGGCCACTTCAGCCTTTGTTCGTAGCTATAACATGCCCATGTTTATTCTACTCTTGCACAGAACATAGTACTGAACATATCCCGTTGTTATAAATGTTACTCAATAATAGTACGACTATACTATCTACTATCATTATCACCATTCTCCGTACCCTTGTAGCACAATGAAATGATATTAACTAGCTCGCTATTTCTTTTCTTTCTAGGTCCCTATACAAAGCTCGTAAACAGCTGAACGGCACCGACAAGACTGTTGTCAATCGTTGACTAATTAGGGATCCCTGTTGCCGCTCCTGCTGTATTTACTTTTGTTTCTGCGTTGGCGTCTCACCTATAATGACCCCTCTTAATTCGGAAGAAATTCTAATTATAGACTAAAATAACATCGCTACCTATCGTGCACTGTCAATTCGCACATTCACCCTTGACTTAGTTTTTTGCTTATCTCTTTTTTGTCTAGTTTTTTGTTTGTTAAGTGTAGAATCTTACAAACTACGAGAAATATGCTTCTTTGCTTTATTAGGTTCAGGCGTATTATCTTTTCCAGATCATGAAATGTTATTCTAAATCGGGCTCCAAAAACGGGTAGGTCGAGTGTCAAATAGATGTTGAACACGACGTTATTTTAAAATCTTTTCAAAGCCTCAAAAGTAACGTAGAACCGTGTACGGTAATAATTCTTCTACTAAGGGCCGCTGGGAGCTGTCCCTTATGGC
This sequence comes from Varroa jacobsoni, assembly GCF_002532875.2. Lineage (NCBI taxonomy): Eukaryota > Metazoa > Arthropoda > Arachnida > Mesostigmata > Varroidae > Varroa > Varroa jacobsoni. The sequence continues at coordinate 144,770 of NW_019213704.1, forward strand.
ACAACTTCTACGTCTTCAAAAGTGGTTTAAGGCGATCCTTAGGGAATCCGAACGGTTGGATTATGTGTGTTTGTTACGTGTGCCGTGTTTGACTTCAGCACGCCACTTGGCCTTTAGCGTACTATCAGCTAAAAGTTTTCGTCGCACTCGATATGAATAACAATAGAATTGCGAATATAATATTACTGTGTGTGGTCTTTTTAGACCACACACAAAGGCGGCTTCACTTATTTATGTACCATCAAAACAGCCTGTCGACACCTCATTGTCAATAGATGAACACCTATAAGGCTCGGGAAAACGCATTGATGGCTAGTCATGCACGCCCTGAGTCCAGCCAGCTGGTGAAGGCAACGAAAACAGCGGGTATGTATTCTTATATCTCAACAAGCCACCCCATTGCTCCACCCAGATGTGTACGTACAGTGTGGCGCTATGGTGACTACCCGCGCACTAAATGCTAACACTGTCGACTGTCTTCTGTGCAAACGCTTTTTCACGTAAACACACACCGTCATGGCACACAGAGAGCATGCAACCAACAACATTGTCCCATATCGTGCCAGCCAGCAGTTACAGAAGTGAGTGGGCGACGGGAAACGTCGCCTGAACAAGTAAACATATTTTGCTGTGTAGACCTGACGAATTAGTGTACCTGCGGCATGGCGCTATGAGTCATCAATACGATACGACGAAAATGAAATAAAAAGAATTATGAGATGTGCGAAAAACTTCAGTTATGCGTCAACTTTTCTTACAATGGTTAAAAGGTGATTCGAAAACGAAGCGTTCATAAAAGCTGAAAGCGTATATAATAGTTATTTAGATGTGTAAAAACGAGTCTAAAGTTTATCGAGAATAGCATTGCTTTCGAGAAATCCGTTTCAACTACATGAGTGTTTAATACTCGTAGAAAGCCTATTGCAGTGGTATACGCGTTTCTGTGTCGAGCAATAACCAACTAGTTTTTTTTTTTTTTATATTATTAGAGCCTGCAGTAAGAATTCCCTCAATATTTAACAAGTAGATTCGTTTTTCTTTTAAGCCAAATATTTCAAAGAATGAATTGTGTAAGTATGACTCGTATTTTTCTCTGATCGGTGCTGAAAATTAATGGGCTGTGTCCATAGCAATTCTCCGTTTTTAGAAGACAAAGAATCACCTTTGTTTCTCATGATGAGTCAATCGCAACATCAATATCCATGCTAAGAGGCCTCAGTCAGCTTCCAACGACAATTTATGGCATAGCTCGGCCTAGTACAAAAGTGTCTTCACTTTAGCAGGCCATTCCACTGTACCCACTACTTAGCAAGAGCAGAATTTAACAGAATTCGTCAGTTGCAGTTCGTCAATAATGGATGCTCTATGTACGTATCTTGCAACGAACACCACCATTTCTGTTTCGTTAGGCGAGTGTTACCGGCGTTTGGGGCTGCTCGATGCGTTCATGACAAGATTCTTAGGAAAGCTTTGTCCTTTTTGTTATCGTCTATCTCTACGACTTCTGCAATGACACTGAACTAAATGCTGTTATAGGGAAGTCGAAACTAATCACGTGTGAGCAAACCAATAGTGCAGCATCCTCGAGCGACACTCGCAGAACTGAAGATCGCGTGTGGTTTCTTAACCGCGCACCGTAGCAGTGGTATGTAAGCTTAAGTAGAAGCTCAAGGGAAACGCCTATAGCCAACATGATATTTTGTATTAGTCATTGCTTAATGCTTAGTACAGCGTTTATTAAAAAGGGCACTGGCTGACATTAGGTATCTTTTGAGAAACAACGCAACGTTTTCTATTCTTATTTCTAATTCACCTATAAACACTAACAGAAGCTTGTTTATGGAAAACAAATTGGTTTGATTTATGTGTGAGCGTGTGTTTGTGAGAGATTAAAAACGCTCCCATGAGACGAGTAAAAGTCAACTAGAGACACACTAGTATTTATTCCAACTAGCTGAAGAATATAATTTACGAGACATTTTTTAAACTGCAAGTTTGCTAAGTGATGTATATATAAGAATCCATCAGAAGCGAGCTAGAGTGAATCTTGTGCTATTGGATTTCTCGTGTAAATGTCCTACTGCTGCGAGATGGTGCGATGATCTTTCCTCAGCGGCAGAATTAGAACGCAGATTGCTAATGTTTCTAATTTGTTTTTATCTAATAGATAATTGTCGCAAGCCGCTTCTACACTTTAGATGTAAAAATCTTTCCATATAATTTAAACAGTCCTCAAATGGTTAGCATGGTTGATCACGATTTTTTCAAGCGCCTACAGACGCACTGGCCGAGATTCCTCTTCGGAGGCATACTGCTTTTATTTAAATCCATTCACTACTTCACACTTCAATCCAGTGTCCATTCACTTATTTAGTTCCCCGTTCTTGAGGCACTGAGATCTAAACTTTTCCAATACATCATAGGTTCTCGTAGTCGTCGAGAATAGCAGCTCTATTTAAGTCGTACGTTTCGGCGCAGGATTGCCGCTTGTTACTGCATTAGAGCGTCACACAGAATACCGAAATGGCTGACACATATGCGCTATAGTAATTTCCTTTAACCTGTTTGGTCATTCTAACCACAAAAACCGGAGCTGTATTATAGACAAAGCGCATTTGCACGAATCGCCTACGAATGTCCTGTACTTTTTACTGGACATTCTCAGTGAGTCCAGATTTCCAAGATCGTTCAAGATTCCTTGATAACTCAGAGCCAAGCATACTATTTTCGCATGTCCCAGTGCTAAATTGAGCTTAATTTCAAACAAAACACAGTCATATTCATATTAAACGTTTCTCAAAAACAAAAAAGTACGCCAGTATCGAGCCAGTCAAATATCAACTCTTATCCCAAATCAGCTCCATACCATTCCAAAGAAGCAACAATAGCAAAATCAAAAGCAAAATTCTAATCTCGTTTTGAATACATCTATACATCGCCATAATGGAACATAACTGAAATAATCAATACATCGCCGTACGAAGTAACGCGTGATCCCACAATAAAAACATCATTGACCGAACGGTCAGAAGGAGAAATCGGAACGAAGATCCCATACAGATATAATAGTTCAACCGTATTCCGCACACTGGACGATGCGCATCGGCCCGTTGCAATCTGGCTAATATCTGACACAAAGCAGGAGCAGGTACAACAAATCCATGATAAAATAAAATTACCACAAGCTGTTGTGGTAATCCGGCTGAGCACAGCAAACGCGTCGGAATAATTTACAAGACGGTATTCACTACCCATAAATGGCCTGTGGAATCGACCGTATGCGCTGTGTGGTCAGATCAAGAACTTAGAATCTTATGTCGTTGCTTCGATGCATAATATAGACAAAGATCCGCACTCAAGTGGCTTGGTTAATAGTGGTAGTAACAGGGCTCAGCGCGACGCAAATGGCGATGATATTCATTGATGTCTTCGAACAACATACTATACGGCCAATAGAGAAGGTCACCAATCATTCACACACCATATCAGTTAGACCCTACAGATTTGGGCACACTTTCCGAGCTCCACCATTCACTTTGAAACAACGCAAACCCATAAAATGGAACTTTTCGGATAGAAACGTGCGCATCTACGCATCGGTCATATTGTTGTTTTACTTGTCATGGCTACGTGTGTGCATTTCCTTTTTCTCTACATCCGGGTGGCATAAAATGGACAATGCCAATCCTTCGTGTTCATTCATCTGAAAGTATTGGCTAGAATATAAGCGTTCACATAGCAGGAAGAAAACTATGTCCATTCCGTCTATTGTATCCCCGTGACGCACGATCATAAGCTGCCTGAGCATCTCTGCCCAAACTCTAGCCGGGCAACCTTAGACGGCGAGCCAGACAGGTTTGTGTCGCTAATATCAAACTGGTAGGCATCATCAGAATAGGACCTCAATAACTTCGGATCATAATGTAACAGGTTGTTTTCTGCTTTCAGTTTTTCTTCCTTTCTAGTGTAGTGACTTTGTTTGGGTTTCCCTCTCCGCTTCTTGCGAGTGCTACCGTTCAAGAACCGATTTCTTGACGGATATATGACATGGCAATAGGAAGCAAACTTAAGACTGCTGCATGCGATGTATACCGCCGCCTTTTCTGTCAGCTAACTGAAGAATGACAGGGAACACGCTATAACAAGATGGGGTCGTTCGTATGAAGTTGAAAAAAATATGAAGATCAACGGAACCGAACATACTCAAAAAATTGTGATGAGCAGTGCACTTTTACCTGCAAGATTCCTACATCTATCTGCTACTACTGAAGGCTTTCACGGATCTGCTGAATGTTTAGGCATCAGAACTTTGGGAGCGAACGCGGTAAGTTCAGTGACATATAATAGGATTCCATATACAACGAGGCTATGAAGCAGTTTAACCACACCTGTCATGGTGCTTTACTGGCAAATCAGGAAGCCAAGTTGGCCGGATGTTTTAGACGGTGGCTATATTGCTAATAGTTATGCTCACCATTTTTTTAATTATAACTATATAACAGGCTAGGAAAGAAAGCTTAGAAGTGCCTAGTGATCACTGATGCTCTATCGAAACCGATATAGCGAAAACTAGCCAATTCTTGGCAGTAAAGTTCGATTGAATGTAAAACAATAACATGTTTGGCGTAGTCTACCAAACTTCGCACGTTTACTAATAAAAGTACATATAGATCTACTAAATTCGGACACCGTGATGTAACCCCATTAAAATTTGAAATGCGACTTTTAAAATACGCGCGCTGTGCACTGATGCTGTTATGGCAGTAAAAAAGCCTGGATTGCTGCTCCAGTTCGTCTAGGTGAACAGATAACACCTGACAGATGGCACAGTGACTTTTTCTTGTCCGGATTGTTGGATTATTCAGGTCAAACTCTTACCGACAGGGGGTCATTAAGGCTAGAACGAACGATCTGGTAAGAAACTTCAACTGCTACAAATTCGGATCATACATACAGACCACTCCCTATTATCTTAGTCATAGCAATTAGGCACGACGACTTAAAATAAAGCTGTAGCTTTTTTTGACTATCGGAAAGAGCGTTCAATCTGGCATCTTATTTAATGGCTAACATAGTTCTGCTATTTATATCTTGACTCATGTGTAATAAACATTACTAGACACAGGTTTGAAACAAATCGAAGCAAATCAATCGTATTGGTAAATTAGCATACACAGAGACGTGGAAATTTCATTTTTTGCGACGGGAACAGGTACCTATACGTTTATATTTTATCGACCTGCTTATACTATACGAATTTATTTAAAGGACTTGTGTTGTGGAAAATGCTAACGAATCTACCGTAGAAGTCATTCTATACGAAACATAACAATACCCAAACAACTGTAATTTGTGAGAGAGAAAGCGAGAGATTGAACAAAATAAGGTCCAATGGCAAAATGTCCAACCTGATATAGGCTTGTCGTATTTGAGATATCAGATGATTGGTTAGTAGAGGAACGGTTTTTGACACTAAGAAAACAGCTTTTTATCTAAAAAATACGTATTGTGGTTCCAACCATTGATTTTAATTTAGACGGTTAGCTCCTGTATTTGACAGACCGATCGTTGACGACTCACATCAACCGAACGAACAAACTTACAACAAACAAAATCTTATTATCAGTACCGTGACACAGTTAGTTGCGAACGCAGTACACAACGTGTTTTTAAGTATTGATTCAGGATCAGCCCGCAAAAGCTATACTAGACCGGCACATAAACAAGATTATTATTCCCGTAAGAGGATTCTTGATTGAAAAGAGGAAAAAACGTTTTAACAATATAAAGTTCCTTGTAGCATTACGGGCATAGTAAATAATTAGATCTTTTATTTCTACTTCGTCTTATCCCGTATCCGCAGCGCTCATCAGATGTAATGATCGCATCTGGCACATTCGTCATCATCACGAATACGTCTGTGACAGATGAGAGCAATGGGTGTGGCTCACGGACACACTACTGCATTATTACAATATCACCTCAATATCACCTCCAATATCACCTCTCGGTCAAATCGTCTTAAAATGTCAGTTATGGTCTAGTAAATATACGCTAATTGACAATCCACTTGGACTCTTGGAATCTTCTTCTTAAATGGAAAGAGTGACGGAAATGGCTAGGATTAACATTATTGGCATGTATAGCAACGCTCAGCAGCGCTACGTATGTACGTGTCTCAATATACGATCTAAGACCATCCGAATGCCTGCATCCGCATACGTGTCTCAGAGTAACAGCGTATAATTTTCTGGTTCACGATCCTCAACTCATCAACGATCCCTCAGTGCTGCGTTGTCTTTGAATCGAAGTTCCGTTGACGGATACGCAATGATTCCTTTTCAGCGGCAAAGGCTACTGGCATCACCAAATAACATGTTTATTTAGGCTAAATCAAAGAGCTTCGTTGCGCAAAAATTTTCTTCTGCATTAAAATATACACTTGAAATCGCTAAGAATAAGACGAGACGTTACTGGCCAGAATAAACATTAATTTATATTTGCTGGTGTTCATATTAGAAATTTTTTGACCTTTTTCGTTGGGACGGCGCATGAAGAATAATGAGTGCAAACACTTCCTCAATCAGATTTCGCTGCCAGCTTTGCACTCAATATGTCAATGTCAACGGAAACGGCTGACCTTTGTTTCGCGGCTACCGTCAATGATTATCATCTGTAGAAATCGACGCCACTGCGATGTTAACGTAGATTCCACACCTGTCAGATAAGGGAGTCAAAAGCGGGGTCGACTGGTTGGAGTAACACTTACGTGTGCCGTCGTTATCGTCGCTGTGCCGTCGAGGCACCGACACAATACTAAATTCACTCCTATATGAGCGATACAAAAACCTATTTGGCTAAGAGGGCTAATACTATTTTGTTTGTCTATGAGCATTATGAGCGCTGCAGCAGCGCCAGGGCTTCCATGAAGTAGTGGAAGCCAATGCGGACCAGTTCAATGCGTATTTTATCATATATACCTATACACAGTGGTGATTTTGCCTAGCTTCCAGAGTATTTTCGTCCCAAGAGCTTTGCTGGTCAGTGCCGTTACTGCTACTAGTATTGCCATCCGAGAAACCACCGGACGGCCAATCCTTTCCGCCACGTACGTCTGCGCTTGGTTTCGAACCTAGATCACCATGTAACTCCCATATTACTAGAAGAAAGGAAGTGCTCTTTGTACTCATTTTTTCTGAGCTCAATGTCTGCTCATGTTTTCCTCTTCGCCTGTAGCTTGCCGTAACAGGTAACCGACAGGAAATGGCGCCATGCATAACAACTACAAACGATGCGTGTTGTACCTCAGTATATCCTGCTATAGTTACATATTCAAGTCAGCTTCGTTTGTCGCTAGCTGAACGGCTGGCCAAACAGCGGAAACTCCGTGGGGTTGATCTCGTCTGTGTGTGTTAACCAAAGTGGAGCACATGAATGGTCGTCTGTGCCTGAAGTTGCATTAAGGTGCCCACTTAGCCGCGGAAACAGTAATGCTACGATAGGCCTTCAGCGGTGTATCGCGGCCTTCAGGAGTGTAGCGTGGCACTCGTGTGAGTGGGTTGTGGCTCGGTATTTTTACTGCGTCGGAAGAGAAGAGGCGCAGCATGAGCGGTCAAGCGGACAGAGAAAACTTCAACATTTGACTTCAGCCTCAGACCTTGACAAGATCCGCAATATTGTCGCTGCTAAGAGCATAAATTATTCAAAATACTAAAAAGAACGCAAATAGCTAAAGCAACATAACTAGATTCAATATAGTATCGATCATCGACAACTGTGCAAAAATACGTTAATTTTGATTTGGGAACGATCTGAAGCAATAAACTTGCGAGCTGCAATAAGCATTAGCTGTTCTGCCGAGTCGGCTAGATGAGTTTAGAATGAATGTGAATTACTAACAAAATTGTATTTGTTTGTTGCCTGCCTAATGAAATGGCTCGTAGAAACTTCTAAAAGCACGCTATCTTTTTCATCGAAATGAAGGCGTATATGGGTTAGTTGAGCCATTAGCGCGATAACCCATGTCCAAGTCCCGTCTAAAGAGTCCTCAGTTCTCATCTAAGCATACCACCGTTATACCGCTATCTAACTGCATAATCAAAAGTTTTGCTAAATTCAAGCACAGTCCATCTATTTACTGCGAATGTAAGCACCGTTGCAAATTTATCAAGAAAAATTGAGACTGCATGGTATTCTGAGTGGAGACAATCAAATAGCCTTTGTTGCTGATTATTTTTAGAAATCCTATTCCCATTATTTCCCCTAAAAGTATTGTTAAAGACATGACCGTATACATAACGGGAACTTAAAAGCAGTCGTTTCCACGGAACCTCACTACGAATTTTGTGCGTTCAGCAAAAACCTAAAAACGTGCTCCAATAACCATTTGGCGCAAGATCCTTCATCCCTGCAGCAATCAAGAATAGGGCATAACCACTTTCACCAAGTTTTACATCTAAAAATTCTTTCTCTTGTGACTTTTCGTGTCCACGCGATTGAAGTGACCGCCGATTTCGTCTAGCGCCATTCTTGCTTGCCATCTTCGCGCTTCTCAGAACGTAATGTACTATTCGGACATTATAGCGATCGATTTCAGTGAAGAACGAATTGGGACAAGCATTTCTTAAACATAAAAAATCTATTGGATTTCGCGTGTCCGAAAATCGTACAGTTAACTGTGCAGACGCTAACACTACCACGGGGCTGACTTCGCTGTTTCTGCAAATCATGCTTGTTAATTTATTTTTTAATTCTGGCAGGTCGCAAAGGGCGCTTCATTATTACCACCATGATTACATTGTTAATTGGGGTTGTTAAACATGACCTTTTTACGATTCGCGGGAGCTATAGTCATTGCGAGAAACAGTAAGCGCTCAATTAACCCGGTAAGGGTTTATTATGGTCCCATCCTGTGCTTAGATTCATAGGCTTTTCTATAAGGTAGACCCTGCATTAGACATGTCCATGAAATGTTTGTCTACTTACTACTACTTTGTCTACTAATTTAGATCTACTAATTTAGATTAAAGCTTTTGGACTAATATGTATAATTGCTCATCACTAACACTCGAAAGCAGGCGTTACATGAAGTCTCATGCATCGATTCTCGTGGATGGTACCAAATTTCAGTAATAGCTTCTAAAGATGAAAATGGAAATGCCATTAAAGTAGTTCAAAGCGTGCGCTAGCAGGTCTATCATGAACGGATATCTAATGAAGGCGGCCATGACCTGTAGAGACAAGTTATGTCAACCGTTTAGTTAGAACCTAGGAACGTATCCAAGCCGGAGGATTTGGATAGGTTCCAGAAGGGTGCGGTTCTATCAGGACGAATGGCCAACAATGCTGCCTTCAAAGGTGAGTACGGGGTACGAACCGAAGGTTTACCTAATTTGTTAAGTTACCACATAGTAAGGAATCACATAACGGGATCCTAATTTCTAATTTAGGCGGTGACACGGACCCCACATCAGTAAAGTGAACTTCGTCTATCGGCTCATTTCGGCTCATTTTACAACTATGGAAAAGCAATCCTGTCTAAGCATAAAGTACACCAAGATATCATAAGGAAAATCCACTAGGCTCTCTTATTTCCTTTGTATGTACATTTCGTGTGACAAAAAATTATAATTTCGTGTGTTCATGTGTTCAGCGACAATATATTTGTCAACTCTGAAAAGCAAGTACAATCTGCTCCAGTATTTGCCGATTCTGCTTAAGAATGACTATTACACTAATTACTATTCTATCCAATAGTAGCAACAACTCAAACACCATAGGATTAATAGTAGTGATTTTTCCAAATACCATTTTTCAGAAGCCAGCACTTTTGACAATGAGGGAGGAGGCGATTGGGCGGTCTTCGGTGGTTCGTAAATCTGTTCAGCACTTACTTTTAGGAGACGTATTAATTCGGTGGCATCTACAGAGTGGAGAACTCAAATGCAGACACTGCTTAGCTGCTTGTTTCGGAGCAGAAATGTGTTCATCTGCCATTCTTAGTATTGAAAAAAAGCTAGTGTTTTCCAGAATAACACAGTAAAATTATTTTAATGTGTCGTTTTGTACTGCTTGAACAAAAATCGGCTATCCAATCTTCCACAACAGAATCCCATTGAAAAAGATCTTTATGCCCGAAGTCGAAAATGTACGTTACTCTCAGGCGGCTTCTGACAAATCCAGCCAACTCAATGTTAAACATTTTGCTTTATAGAAAAGTTCGTTGCTAATTAAAGAAGAAACATCCTAAAAATGACTACTTAGTAGTTCAGGACCCGACAATAAGCTGTGACCGCGGCCAAGTGTGGTTATGTTAAATAAAGATAATCATCAAAGACGACACTTGCCGTCATGTAAAGAGAAATCGGTTTTTTGCCTGATAATAACAACAGTTGTTTATATATCTGCAAAGGCGGCTTCACGAGATGACATAAAAATATCAACGCAAACCTGGAGCTGCGAGCAACCTATTTCAATTCCAAAACTTTCAACTCTAGGGCTCATGCGTTCAGCTACTGCGGCGGCTTTTTTTTTTATTTTCTCTTGTTAAATTCATACCGAATGCTAATGAAGAAATATAGCTTTTAAACAACCCAGTGACCGGCAGATTACTGTTATATAGATCTTTATATTATATATGAAGTGGCAGATTGTTGACATATAGATCTTTTATATAGAGTTATATAAAGAGACAGGCAATAGACTGTTGCAATTTCTCTATATATTTAAATTAGATAATTCTTGTTTAGTTTAGTAGTAGAGTCCGCTCGGTCGCTCATTCTCTGTGACTTCGTCCAGCCCGTGTTTTGCTATTAAATACTTTTTTTTAACTGTGTAGAGATAAAACGTAAAATGTATCTGTCATAGAGGTAACGTCGAATAGCAGCCAGCTATTTGCCTACTGGTTTTTTCCCATAATGTAGTCTAAACACAGTTTGTCATGCCAAACACGTTCAACACATTTATGCAAGACAAGTTAGGCGCACTTGCTCACACAGACAATTTCCACAGAAATATTCGTGTATTTCATGATATATTAGCGTGGACGATGCTAGTCACTGACTTGATATTTGTAAACGCTAGTGGGCGTTATTTTCCAACATGGCAAATTAGAAAAACATTGCCATTGATTTGAGAAAAACGCCTTTCCTCTAGGGAGAGTGTCCGCCTGGAGAGTGTCCGCCTAATCGGCTTCAACTTCCGTGCGAGTCTTCATTTGCAAAGGTCTTTTTAGGTCTGATAAACACACAAATCGATGGACACAGGCTTTTAGCAATACTGTAGAATAGACAGATAACATAAACAGCATATCCAAACATTTACCTCCGTACTAACCCCTTTGTCTGCAGATGTGGTTGAACACCGCCTCAGCGATAGGTGACCGACAGATATTGCCAAGGCAAACAAAAAGCACGCGTCGTTTTTCAGCACTTTCCGGCATTTCTTTTTACTTTAGTAACTTATTAAACGTTTCTCTCTGCGATTTGGCTACCGTAACACAATACACATACACGCCAGTATTTTCTCCGATGCCACACGTACTAGCGTTTACAACCAACAGTTAACCAAATCAATTTCGTTTTCCCTTATATGTCACTATTATACCCACCAGTTGATCACTAACTGTCCCTCAATAGGCGGTGTGTAATACTTAGTTAGAAATTGAAAGGTTGTTTCCAACAGCGACCTTGCCTAGTCATACAGCAGATCCAGCTAAACAAGACAAGACAAGACAACGCAACAAACGCAGGAGGACTCGTCTATAGGACTTTTACATTTGTCTTTTACTGGCGCAAGCGCTACGATTACATCGGTTAGCTGGAACTCTCTCACCTACATCTGCTAGTCGTAATAGTATTAATAGCGGTGGATCGAGCTGGCTTGGCGCCACCACGATCGTCCAGCAGAACATACTGGTGAGGAGGAATCGTGTGGCGAGGGTCGGTCTCAAATTGAGAGATCGACATCGAGGCCAAATCAGAATTTCCCGCCTTTCCTTCTCTCCCTCATCCTCCTCGCTTACAACAGCTTAGCAGACGATACAACCGCTAGTTGGAACCGCTGATGAAGCGGCGTCATCCGAAACATGCAACTTTGCATTTGTGACGTCTGCTATGTTTACCTAGTCGTTTATCGCGGTGGTCCAAGGGAGTATTTCGGAAACAGTAGCAGCAGCGCAGTGAGATGAGCTGTAGAACAACCACAACAACAACAGACATATTTAATTAATGTATAAGTAGCATCTAATAAGCATTTTCAACAGATCGTACATGATGTTCGATGGCAACATTAATGAGCTGGCCATAACTGAAGAAGGGCGCAAGCGAGAACATCGAGCGTCTTCGCTGCTGCCGTTTAGAAAAATACCGCTACGGTGGTGTGTATGGAGGCCGCAATCCTGGTAGCTATTGTCGCTTAGCTACCGTAAGTGGGTAGCAGCAGCTACCTACAAACACAAAACGAACCAATAGAGGCTTGGCGGTCAAACGAAGGAACTCGCACGGACGGCCGACGCCACAAACATGACGGGTTACTGTAATTTTCTCCGCTTTTATTGACGACACTGAAAAAAATACTCGAGACGACAAACGGATGAGAGTGAAAGCAAAGACGGAGGCGGCGTTATCAGTTTTTGCGAAACAACAACGACGCAAAAGAACTGAATCTCAGATGGCGCAGCAGGTGCGCGTGTAATCATATCCGCCCATTACTATTATTATCAGCAGACAAAGTGCTGTTGTTTTACAGTATTTTGTCCGTTGGTGGCGGCAGCGGCGCTGAAGGATTTTAGTTGAAAGCGCAATCGTAAAAGACTTTGATGGTATTACTTACGCCCAGGTTGCCAAGTAAGCTTGTTTTTATGCACAGGGGTTAGCTGGCTGGCTGCCTGTGTACTTTTACGAAATTTTCAACAGTCGCTGTCGTCAGCATAACACGAAGGCTGTTATCGCAGTTCTCGCGCCCGAGTTACTGTGGACTGTCAAGCAACCGTGCTTCGTATTCTCGTTGATATTCTACCTCAACACCAGGACTCATTCGTATACTCGTCGACGGAAGGTTTGGAGGATACGGCTTTTGGCAGGTATAAAGTCTCGTAACATAATCACGTATCGTCCGTTGTGCCCAGTTGTCGCAGTGCCTCCAGTAACAACGGCAAGATGTCTCGAGCCATTGACCTACTGCGAGTGATGGCTAGCGTGCAGTAAGTGGATATACCCCTCAATTCATTCAGAGCAAGCTACTCAGTCATTTACTCTCGAGAAATCAGTGTCAATACTTTCCTGCTTCAGGTTAAGCGCCTGTGTCCGCTGAGAGTCAAAGAGTTGCTGGTGACGTGCAACAGCAACCAAAATGCGTTAGGCGTTCAAATTGCGACACAGGTAGACTCTTTGGCTGGCGGCGGACATACTCGTAAGCAATGACTCAATAGCTAACACAAAAAAGCAAAAGGCAGAAAAATCTGTTGCAGAGTGAAACACAAAAAATACAAAAGGCAAAAAAAATCTGTTGCAGAGTGAAATGTCCGACGAAAGGAATGGATAGAAACAGGAGTGTCAATCGTTAAGCATTTTCGCGTAGGCCGTAAGTCGTGTTTTTGTCGAGTCGACCCCCTCCCCCCCGTCAACCCTGCATGTCTGTGCTTAAGTCCGTATCTTGTTAACTTGTGTTGTTCTCTCATTCATTAGTCACAGTGCGTTATGGGTTACGATCGATCAGGCCACCCTTTCGGGCATCCAAAATTGACTCCGCGACAGTTCCGTCGACTGCTTTGTATAGCGGCCCTCTTCCTACTCTCTGTCCTTACGCTTGATCAATTAGGTGTTTTTCTCAAACTCGGTGAGGAACACTCGCTTGATCCAGGCTATGACTACCCCCTTCGGGGAGACCAATTTGATGACCTTCTGCCAGTGAATCACGTTTACGATTCGCTTGACTATCAAATCCACAGTAACACAGGCTGTAAACAGCGTCTGCGTCTGGCAATCTTCGTAAAAAGTGCTTTGCCCCATCGGAGTCGACGGAATGTTATACGACGAACATGGGGCAGGAGGAGGTTTAGTAATGTTGACACGAAAACATTCTTTGTCATCGGTCGAGGTGCCGAGGACAGTGATCTGATCGTAGAGAACGAAAAACATCAAGACATCATTCAGGCGGACTTCGTTGACAATTATTACAATAACACACTGAAGACAATGACTTCACTCCGGTGGGCCACGCAATACTGTAGGAATACGCAGTATTTTCTCTTGATCGATGATGATTACTATCTTTCTATAAAGAATCTTTTACGCTACATTAACATCTATGAGGCAGAATCTGGCGGAGCTCTATTCGTCGGAATGTTGTTCCCGAACTCGGCGCCCATACGACACCGGTTCTCGAAATGGTTCGTCTCACTCAGGGATTACCCGTACTCCAGATATTCGGCTTACATTACAGCCGGTGCAATGCTGTTCAATCAAGACGCTGCACAGAAAATCTACAGTGCGTCAAAATTCAGCAAACATTTTGTGTTCGATGACATCTTTGTGGGTATCTGCGCACGGAAGGCGCGCATACAGCCGAAACATAGTGACTTTTTTCAAATGTGGCGGGCAGATGATCTACGCGATATGATCGCGGTTCACGGCTATGCCGATTCTGAGCTTGAAGAGGCCTGGACAGCGTCTTACCAAAAAGGATATGCTTGAGATTGCTTGCCCTATGAATACGTCATAATAGCGAAGTTTCTCTAGAACATTTTTACAACCATAATTATTTAGTTATATACAAAAAGGAACAGCACACATTTGATGTAAATAACGTACTCGAATCTTCGAAAATTTAGCAAAGATTGGATTAGAGAAAACAAAGAAATGTTTACATTGTATGTAGATAGAGCCAGTATACATGATACGGCTTTGTCTATTATCGGGGCTGTGTGAAAGCACTTGTTAGACGTGGAAGTGTCATTTTTACGGGCTACCATGATATTGAATTTATGAGTCTGAAAGCAAAACTGAAAAATGAATTTCCGAGGAGAATCTTTTATTGCAAATGTTATAGGAAACTCGTCGAAGATCCATCGTTTTATCGTTGGAACACATGGCAATACTTCACTGTTCTAACATAAAGAGTCTACCCAACAGGACAAATATGCACAGTAACCGAATTCGTTATAAGCAGACGAATTAGTGTAGGCTAGGGAGAATTGCAAGTGATTTAAGTCATTAGATAGGGAACCGCTATGTTATGGAAACATAATGACAGTTGTTCCAAGTAGTAATTTTCCATGAATTTTTAATTTGGGTCTACAATGACCAAACGGTTCCTGCAAAGAAGCCTGTCTTAGACGGCGTAATTTTCCGTTGAATAGATTAGTCATATTTTGAAAAATAGAAAGAACGGCAGTTTCTACAAGTCCCCTAGAGGGGATCTAGACTGCCACAAAGTTGTTATCATACGCGTGGTGTGAAATAGTAGAACAACAAGATCTGGAAAAATATCTATTATCGCCGTAAATGAAAAAGTGCAAGCGGTCGAGATGGGCAATCTTCCAATGCACTCTGTTACGTTATAGGGAAAAGTGGTACCGATTTAGTCCGCGCACAATCTATCAACTACTTGACATCTAAACAGCCGACAAACTCGGACACATTGGCAAATCTTACGAACTAATTCCATGAGCAACGTGACGTAACGATGGATTTCTTGGAAAACGACATCGATGTTTAGCCTAGGCCAAATATGATCTTTTGTTATATGTTGCTGGTCGCGTGTAGTTAATTCACTATGCATATAAAATATATAATACTGATGCGAAGGACATGTGTATGCGGATGCCCCACAACTGCCAATTGTGTATGTACATATTTATACATGAAACACACAAAAATGTACCGAAATTTTACTAAGAATTTATCTCAAGAAGAAACAGCAGAAGTATATTTGTCTTGGGCATGTTTTCATTTAGGTAGGACTAGTGCGAGACGAAACAAAAGATCGTGATACATACATGAATAAAGAATATTGATATGCCAATTTTATAAACAAATAGCTGGTTTTTCTACAAAAGTCAAAAAAATAAAACAAAACGAAAAAAAGAAAAACACCATCCCAGTTTAACAATATTGTCAATCACGCAATTAAGAACTATAAAGTGGTGATGGTGTATTAGATTGAAGTCGACTATCCAGATTTTCAGTAGTCCAGTTTTCTAGCGATGTAGACTCACTACACTTCTATTATTGAGGTGTCGTATTAATCTAAGCTCACAGTAACTATCGCAACGTGGGAGTTCTAGTTATTTTTCGTTTGTGGATCTTTATTAATGACTTCTGCCTTTACAGACGCCGCTGTCCTGGCCATCACCACATTGGAAATGCCCTTTTGAGCTCGACAGGATCATGTTCCCAATCAAAGGACTACGCGTTCGAGATGGCCTGCTCCAATATTCGCTATGGGCCTGGGGTTACCCGGGAGGTTGGACAGGTGAACTAGTGATATTAACCTTAATAGGAGACCACCATTGCTTATAGTGATCATTGTAAATTGGACAGGATCAATTAATTTAGTCAATTGAGCTCTGACAGAATCATTATAAGGAAACCGTAATTCGTCCCATTAATTATGAGAAGCGCTGCAAAAACCTGACGTTAACCTACGTAATCAGCAACTTGTGTTACCGCACCATAGAGAAGTCACCTTGAAAACTAACAGTAAAGTTGTCCGGCGCACGGTAAGGTATACAGGTATCATCTATTAGATAAAAATCACTCAGGTTGAAGCTGCACTAAAAATAGCGGAAGAAATAGTAAAGAAAATGCAGAACCAAGATGTCCGCTGCTTTGAACGCATCCTGCGGAACTTAAATTAGATTTGTGCTGTAGTATTTACGATAGATGTTCATGGAAGCAAAGGATCATATCTTCAGAAGGCGCCCTTGAAGGCCGTATAATATATCTCGATGTAGGCTCAATATGGAATCTCTTAGGATATAGGGTAGCTTTAGATATACGACTTGTCGTGTTTTTGTAGAAGTATGTGTTAAGGAAGCACTTCGACGTGGTGTCGTAGCACAGTAGGTATTTAAAACTGCCCAGGCCTTTTAGAAAACGATCTGCTAAACCATGGCTGATTTGTTTTGTCCAGATTAATTAAAGATCGAAATTCTAGAAAAAAAAAACAGCTAATTTAAATACCTATGTGATTATGGCGCTCAGGACTTGAATAATATGAACGCGAAGAAAGTGTGCGTCGTAACAGATAAAAATCTGTTGAAGCTTCCTCCCGTGCGGGCCGTTCTCGATTCGCTGCACGCTAACAAAGTCGTCTACGAACTTTTCTCCGATGTCTCAGTGGAGCCAACATACAATAGGTAGGCCATATTTTACCTAGATGACAACAATGCGTATGCTCATTCGATACAGTGCATACTTGATGAATTGCTTGAATTCTGTTTCTGAGTGTAAATGGGGACTGATCTATTGTAGGACAGATAATCTTTTTCTATTGGTATGTTGGATGTAACATATGTTCGTGTATCTCACGGTAGTTTACACTGCTTCACATCTAAGTGTTATGTAAATACACGAACAAATGCTAAGCTATGATAAGGACACGGTACAATGATAGAGTTTAATCGTGTGTAAACGTGTTATGCAACAATGTGTTGTCCGCAAACCCAAATATTTATTCGCCGCGTAGTTGGACGTAGTAACCAGACTGACAAAGCCGTGACTAAAACGATAGTATTGTATGCAGCTTCGCGGCCAATTATTGACTTAACACGAGTGTAGATAAAAGTATTATAATCATAAACATATTAAAAGCATGTGTTTATTTTTTTATTTTTGACAAGCTTCCAAAAAGCGATAAACTTTGCGCGGACTGGTGGCTTCGACTCATTCGTAGCAGTGGGTGGTGGCTCGGTGATCGATACAACAAAGGCAGCTAACTTGTACACGTGTAATCCGGAAGCAGAATTCCTTGACTTTGTGAACATTCCGATAGGAAAGGGTTTTCCTATAAGAAACGCTCTTAAGCCGCTAATTGCCAGTAAGTGGTATTTCAAAAGGTCGTTCTCGCCTTTCGAAACACTAACAGAACATAATAGCAATCAGCTGTTTTTGTGCTTCTAGAAGTTCTCTATTCGAACTTCATCGCAAACACGTTGATTTGACACACTTAATTGATTTATCATTACCATGTCTTGTCTGTGGTTCATTGGTTTGGTTTTTTTTGCATAATTTTGTACTGGGCAGTAGCGATAAGTTGACTTTGTTTACAGTACCCACGACTGCGGGAACGGGTAGTGAAACTACGGGGGTTGCTATATTCGACTACGAGCCTCTAAAATCGAAGACAGGAATAGCGAGTAGGGCACTTAAGCCCACCCTAGCCCTCGTAGATCCGTTGCACCTAAAGCATATGCCCGAGCGTGTCGCTGCCTTCTCTGGCTTTGATGTCCTGTGCCATGCCCTCGAATCGTTTACGGCCATTCCTTTCAATGAACGACAGCCTTGCCCAGACGACCCTATCAAACGGCCGGCCTACCAGGGCAGCAATCCGATCAGCGATGTTTGGGCCAAGCATGTCTTCGAAATATTACGGAAGTATTTCAAAAGGTGCGCAGTATTTATGGTCGTACGCAAAACCACTATGATTCATTAAATAATAACCTCAAGAATTAGGAATTAGGCCTGTTATATCGAAGCGAAACAGTCTGTTTAGCAAGAAGCGTATATCTGATTCGGATTACCGTAATTAATTTCGATTTTCCATAGGCTCTGCGCATAATACACGCATTCAGCAAATTGGCGTCCTATACGACAAAAGTTCAATGGAGTTTTTATAGTCTGGTTTTCAACATCTTGTATATGTACGTTTTTTCATGGTTTTAGGAACGTATTCAATCCTGAAGATTACGAGGCACGGTCGGCGATGCACTTGGCAAGTTGTTACGCGGGAATTGGTTTCGGAAATGCAGGCGTTCATTTATGTCACGGGATGTCGTACCCGATATCGGGACTAGTGAAAAACTTTGTTGCTAAAGATTACGAGTCCTCGGAAAAGCCGATCATTCCGCACGGATTGGCTGTTGTTATGACGTCGCCCGCTGTTTTCAAGTTCACGGCACCTGCTTGCCCCGATAGACATCTGCTGGCGATTGAACTTCTCGGTGTGTAGCGAACACCAATAACAATAATATTAATAATAATAGGTGACATTCGGACAGGTATAATTTGACCTCGAATTAGGCTCGCTGTGTATATCGTTATCACGCTGTAAACTGCTATTCGACCAGCATTAATTTATTTTTCAATATTAATGATACAATTCATACATTTTGTCGGCGATCATGTCACTTGCATTGTGCATACAAAAGGGGACTATATTTTTGTTCGCTCTATTTGAAAAATGAAATTTAGTTAAAAATTCACTAATCGTCGTCCTTTCTAGTCATATGTGATTTTTTATCTACATGGAGAACTTACATGTGTCTTTGTAGGAGGTCGAGATACTCGAGGACTGAAACAAGCCGACGCTGGCCCCGTTCTGGCCGACGTCCTGCGCGATTATATGAGCGATATGAAGATTGAAAACGGATTGTCCGCATTAGGTTATGATAAATCCGATATCGATAGTCTTGTTGAAAAGACTTTACCTCAGGTGCGTTCGTTTGCTAATTGATAAAATCACTCAATTATAGAAACAGTGTAGTGAATGTCCTGACCGATATTTGATGCTATGGACGAGAAAAATAGTACTATGTTAAGAGTGTTAAAAGATGGGTAAAAGGTGGGCGGCTCTGTCTCGTACCGAATGTCCGATATTAAGTAAGCGCAGCATTATTGGACGTAAAACACTTACTAAGAATGAAATACCTGTTAGGTTTAACACAGAAAATTAACTCTTTCTAAATTTTTCTTTTGTTTACTGCGTAACTATACTATTATTTATTATATACTTATTTTACTTATTTATTATTTATTACATTATTACTACTAAATCGTTTCAAGCTTGAAGGACGCTGGGTCAAATCTTTGCTGTGGAACAAACGCTCTATTCTTTTTTTATTGCTTATGTCATATACTGCATCCGTTTCATATATCATCACTCCAATGATTTATAATTTCTTGAATGGAACGGTTGTTAAACGGCCCCACGTATTTTAAAGTTTCAGGTACTTTAACCCATGTATTGTTGTGTACGCAATTTTTCTGTGTTGCAGGAGCGTGTAACGAGGCTGGCTCCGCGTAGCCACGTAGAAAGTGACCTTGCCAACATTTTCGAGCAATCAATGACGATTTTCTGAACCTGAACCAAAAGTATTATATATAGAATAAAACTGTGGCGACGAGCAGTAACGGGATTCGGATGTGTTCGGCATCTAATGGTTAATGCATAGGATTTGCATTTATCTTAATATAGCTGCGTCGCATTTTTGAATATGCATATATGGTATTCTAATTATTTTCTATTCTATCTATTCTAACTAAGAATATATGTTAGCTTTCGTAAAAAAATGTATACACTTCATACACATATTTTGCGTGAGTAGTTCGACAAATATAGTAAGCTACAATAATCAGCGGAGTAATTTGTTGACCTGTCGTTAATGCTAAGTTCGATACAAAAGGTTTCTACCTTCCGGAGAATAAAGCCAGCGTATTTTGTTAGACCTTCAAGATTTTTGGGCAGTTAAACATACATATTAATACAATGTCGAGGGGCTAGACTAAACGAGCAGCTCTCTTACTATTCGATTTGTTTTTGGGTAAGCAAGCGGGCTCTTCACTGCTGAAGATTTCTATTGTAGCAGAAGTGTCTTTCTATGACGAGTATTTGAAAGCTAGACTTCATTTATCATGTGATAGAGTTAGATGGTTTTAGTTTACGGTGCGCTGATATATATATATATATATATATATATATATATATATGTATATGTATATATGTATATGTATATATGTATATGTATATGTATGTATATGTATATATATGTATATATATATATAGACCAGTAGACCGGTAGGACAAATAACAAGTCTTAACACTCTTAACAATCTTTAAAAAAAACTAATATTTAATTTTAAAGATCAACGGCTCTGGTGAATGATGTTTGCAGTGTTACATGTACTTGCATGCTTTAAAATTATTAAAAAGTGCTTATTATTATTATTCGTTATTTAAATTAGAGAATGTACCAGCTTTTCAACCGCAAAAGGATAAGTGATTGTTGACCTTAATATTCATTATAAATGTAGGATATAAATTGACATTTATACAAGAAAGCTAAAAAGATTGTTAAACTCTGCTGTTACCCATTAGCTTTCATGTTTGTACAACACTCGTTATTAAGCTTCATGGAGCAAATTTAGCCTGGGTTTGGGAGCTTGAGATTTTCTGGTGTCTGGTGTGAAACGAATCGCAATGCAAACGTTTTCCTTTGAACACTATGCTTAAAAGTTGTTAACGCAATTAGCAGGCGCAGGAATAAATGTTACAATAACATATAAATCCAGGAAGTACGAACAGTTAATAAGCCGATATGGTTTCAACGAATTGGATGATCGAACACGTGTATATTGTATGCTGGCTACTCAACCGATAGATGATTGCTACAGTATATAGGGTGAATCTATATACATGGAAACGAATTAGGAACACTGAATATATAGGTCAAAGCATCTTACCCGATACTCGAATAATTATGTTTGTACTTAGCAAAGTTCCTCTTCAGACTTTTCTTCATTGGATAAGAATGAATTAATCATAGGTTTTTGCATAGAATAAATCCATACGCACTACACAATAGCAACATGTTTATTGTCGTCCACATTATTGAGTTTAGATTCAAGCAATTTGTTGATGTCACAAGATATTATGGCCACGCTGATACACTGATACCGCTGTGCTAATTTCCTGCCATTCTTTGTTTCTTTCATTTAATCTCCTACCTTACCGTTACTACTACTGCTGCAGCCATTTACTGGAGACGTCTTTGGTACGATTTTTTACTGACTAGTTCTATGTGGGCGACATGCTTTATAGGATAAGGATAAAGATACTAATTGACCTGTGAAGGGCCGTATCTCAATGGTCGTAGCTTTCGTCTTTCTCTGGCCAGGTTAGTTTAACCAGCACCTACCGCAAAGCGGAAAGCGGTCAAACAGAAGTTGCAGATGCTGGAAGAACGCTGCAGAGGTCTTTCTCCTCGGCGACGTCGCTGCACCTGCTTGTACGCTATATGACGCTAGCGGGTGTCGATTCCGCGCCTGCCGGTAAGTTTATCTAGAAGGGCAGGAATAGCAGAACTGAGTGAGACGACCTGATATCTATTCGTACCTGATGGTTAGAGAAGTTGGAAGGAGGTAGGAATGAGGGGAATCTGGTGCAAGGGCCCTCAAAATGCCTTGCGCTACCTACCCTAGTTGTGGTGCCAGCAATTGTTTTAATAATAAAGAAAGAGCGTAGCTGCTCTGTTAGAAAAAGCCTGCATCCAGGGTGTCACAGTAAAAGAAGTTACGTCCTGCAGTGTAGAACAATGTAGTCTTAGGTTTAGCTCAAATAGACCCTAGCTAATGAAGTTGAGGCGAATGTGTAATAATATGATGGTAGGCTGTAATTTGAATCGGCCCAACCGGGCCGATGGTTTGTTGATGTTCGTCTTACTTTGCTTACGCAAACTTAGTTACGTCATCTGCAAGCAATTGAGCACGTGCCCTAGGGAAAAAGCAGAGAAGATGGGACCTTCAAAGCGCTGCAAGTTTACTTCGGCTCTACCAGAGAATAGTAATAAACGAGTATTACCCTTTACACGTTTCTTAGAGATGACCTAATGTTGTAAAAAAGAATAGCGCGAGGAATACATATGATTTGCAAGGTACAGTAACATTAACATAGGTTTTAATATCATTACAATAAAGGATTTTAGTCTTTTTAGAGTAGTTTTGGTGCATGCTTCGCAATATGGTACGTACATGCTCGAACATAGAATGCGAGTCGCATCATTTACATATTACCGAAAGTTACCTGAAAGGCACTTACTAAACGTGTGTTGTAAATACTAAGTTCACTTGTGCACTAGAAACTCATCCATAGTATCGTTGGATGTTAAGGAACCAAGACTATATCGCCATATTGTAGCAAGTTGAGTAAAACCTTTTTTTGAAAAAGGTCTCTGATGAATATATTCCAAAGTCAGTATCGTTCTATATCATGTAAGGATGACCCAGATCGATAATCGATTCGCCCATAAGCCGACAAAAGGCATTGTTACTATGTATATTTATACATCCAGGTTATTCATAAGTGCTATTTGTATTAATTTGGGTTAATTTTGTAAAGGTATACAACATTAGCAGAATAATAACGAGCTAATGATATATTCAACCTACTTTCTACAAACTATATAGTTGAGCTGAAGCACGTTATCAAGACGCGACGCAGCGTACAGGCTGTTTAACGGATCGAGTTTCGTTTGGCACCTGGTATGGGCTTATTTCCCTTCGAGGAATCAGGGTCTACGTCTTTCTTATTTAGCTACGAAGTAAGGTAGTGTGCATGTCACATTTCGCCTTTTATCTCGGCCTGTGTCTGATCCTTATATTTGTTGGTCAATCTGAAAGAGGCCTAAAAAAATTAAAAGAACAATTACTAAGACAAATCTTATTACTAAATATTATAGAGGGAAATCAGTATTAGGCATTCTTACAACTTTCATCGACTCCATTTTTCTAAAAAGGCATTTAGACCAATTTAAATTATCGATTATAGTAAAATGGGTTTAGAGATTTATGGGAAGTCGCACTGGTCCGTGCCCAAGTAGTTACACGCTATGCGAAGGCGTTATTCCCTATATTAACTTTTATTTGGCATTCGAGCGCTTAATGAAAGACACCGATGCGGCAGAGAATTTGCTTAGCCTGGTCGAGTGTCGGACGAAAAGATACACCTGTATACCTTTTTTTCGTTATACAGTTCGTTCACTTCCGTGTCTCTTGTGCTTCAGTTATAAGATTAGCTCAGCACTTCCGTTAGAATGATACCTTAAGTCTTAAGTCCAATACTGCCCTCAGGCATTGCTGCAGATGACTGGTTTTTAGAACTAAGCAAGGTGTATCTATGCGCAGTCTTTATTAGATTCGAACCCATAGCACTAAATTCGGGTGGCAAACATTGTTAAAACGGAACCCTCATTATTGAAACTCATTATCCCCATCGCCAGTTAGTGATCACTAGACTGTATGTGACATTTGACATGCCAATAATGAGCCAGTCGATTTCGCTCAGACTGTGGCTAACTATGATCAAACGAATTAGTTATTGATGTTAGTTCAAAAACAACCCTGACGAGTTGATTTCAAGATTCGTGAGTGTGGTAGATTGGGTGCTATTAACCTCACTGATGAGCTAATAAACAACGGTGCGAAGCTTCTGAAAACAAACGAAGCTGCAACTGAGGGTATATATGGACGATTCCTTTCCACTATCAGCAGTGGGTTCGGAGAATTCCGCGTGCCAGGTACGCGTCGATAGTTGACCGTCTATTCGATCTTTTGCAGTTCTAGCAATGTCGAGAAGTCTCCCAGAACAGTAGAAATTGCGCATTGACTTAAACAGTCCCTTCGTGTCACTCGTGGCCTCAAGGAATCAGCGACAGCTATCAAAGATCAGGCGCACCCAACTCGCATGTGATGCGAGAAATCATATCAGAGTCGGGCGACCTCAATACGTTGACACGCTTTTTCTCAAAATTTTCTAGTACAATATAGATAACAGTTAGCGAACAATATAGGTTTATGAAAATCTAGTTGAGATAATTCACTGTCTATTTTGCTTTATTCGTTATATTTGTTTCTATTTTATTATTACGGTTTCGTCTTATAATGAGAAAGAGAGCAATAGAGAAGTTGGAGTGGGTATGGCTTTAAAAGGAACCGCAAATAGTGAAGAGATAGTCATGTATTTCACAGGCTATTTATACATGTAGTTCCGGTAAAAGC